>NC_056728.1:257673662-257803662 GCF_019279795.1 Protopterus annectens
ATATGATCAATTCCATTGTCTAGAGCCCATCTATCACATTTTTCCCATTTGCTTTGGTATAATTTCCTTGTAGACGATTTGTGGTGAGCAATAATAATCTGTTGGACAGGTGAGGAAAGAGGAGAATCTCTGGCGATCAAGGGAACTGGAGAAGCCACACAGTCAGCTTGAGGTTTTGGAGATTCAGATGCACCACACCCTCCGGATGAGAAAGTAGATCAGGAACTGGGTCCAGAATCCATGGTTTCCGAATCAAATGAGGCCACGTGAAGGGAAACCAAACTTGTTGAGGCCAGAAGGGGACAATGAGGATTACAGAGTTTTCAGTCTTTTTGCCTTTCTTCAGGAACTGAAATGAGAGAAATTGGGGGAAAGGCATAAAGCAGTGCGGGAGGCCAAGTGTGGAGAACAGTGTCTCTGGGTGACTCCCCCTGAGGTGGGATTAGGGCAAAGGAACTTCTGCATGTGTTGTTTAGAGGAGACGCTTAGAGATCGCAGCAAGGTTGGCACTAGTGGTGAAAAATGTTGTTCGCCACTGCTGGATTGAGAGACCACTCATGAGGCAAGAGGGTAGTTCTGCTCAATTTGTCCGCTATCACACTGGAACCCCATAGAATGTGTGTTGCTACAAGAAAGCAGATGGAAGAAATTGCCCACTGCCAAACTCCGAATGCTTCTCAACACAACGGGTAAGATTTGGTTACCCCTTGTTTGTTTATGTACCAAACTACTGACATGTTGTCCGACTGAATCACTACTGTTCCAAGAGGGGGGACATCTTGGAATGCTTGCAATGCTAACAGCACTGCTCTCATCTCTAGTACACTGATGTGCAAGTTGGCCTCAAATTTTGACCACGTGCCTTGGACTGTCCTTCCCAGTTAATGCTCCCCACCCAGTCTGGAAGGCATCCGTGGTCAGTGTGGCTTGGGGCTGGGGATATGAAAGGACGACCCATGAGGATCTGGCTGGAGTGTAGCCACAACAGGTCATGCTTGCAACATTTGGTAATCAGAATGAGTTGAGACATTGGTTAGTAAATGAGAGACCATTGGGCTGCTAGTAGCCACTGCAATATCCACATGTGATATCTCACCAAGGGGACTAGAGTGACTGTTGCTGCCATGGAGCCTAAGATTTGAAGAACTAATTTTGCTGGGACCTTATCATTGTGTAGTAATAAACCAACCTGAGATCTTATGCGTTGTAGCCTTTTTGGAGGTAGAGGTGCCATTCCCATGGCAGTGTCTAAGTGGGCTCCAGTGAAGTCCAGTTTTTGAGTGGGTTGAAGTGCAGACTTTGTGAAGTTTACAGTTATTCCCAGAAATGCAAAGAGATGTATGATGTGATCTCTTGCCCGTTCTAATTGACGCCTGGTGGCAGCGGTGAGGAGCCTGTCATTGAGATAAGAAAATACTCTAAACCCTTGCAATCTTAGATGAGCTACTAATCACTGCTATGGATTTGGTAAACACTCTGGGGGCTGTGATGAGTCCAAAGGGCAGTGCTTTGAATTGGAAATGACTGGCTCTCAGCCGGAAGCGTAAAAACCTCCTGGAGTTCTTTTCCATTTTTATGTGGTAATAAGCATTTTGGAGGTCGACAGAACACATCCACTCATCTTTTTCAAGGAATGAAAGTATCCACTGAACCGTGACCATGCAGAATTTGGTTTGTTGAACTGCCTTGTTGAATTGGCAGAGATCTAAGATGGGTCTCCAGTCCCCTGTTTTCTTGGGCACCAAAAAGAATCTTGAGTAAAATCCAGATCCTTTCTGGTCTGGTGGGACTTTCTGGATGACTCTTCTGCTTAGCAATTTTTGAATTTCTAGAGCTGCTGCTTCCGTGAGACTGAGTGGTACATCTGGGAGTTTTTTCTGGGGTTTTGGAGGTTGTGATAGAGAAATTTGGTAACATCTGGATATGATTCCCTGCACCCATTTGTCCATTGTTAACATTTGCCAGGCAGATTGGTGCAGAGAAAGTTGTCCCCCAAATGCCTCCAGAGGCAGACAATTGGGCACCCATTCAGGGATGCTGGTAGGACGCTCCAGAGAAGGTGTCTCTGGATCCCTGATTCTGCAGTCCATTTCTGCCTCTACAGTGGCGTCTTCCATTGTTTCCCCTCTGACCCGGGGAAGTCTTTGCCTCGTGAATCCTGGAAAGGCCCTTTGGATTTTTTAGTCTCCCACTTCTCTGGTTCCTAGAATATGGTCCCTGAGGAGTGGAGAAATGTATGCCAATGGCAGAAAGTGTCTTACTGTCCTTTTCACATCTGGCTAGGTTATATTTTATCTTGGGACCAAGCAGTTAAGATCCAGCAAATGGAGCATTGATGAATGATGCTTTAAATGGCTCCACAAATTTTACAAGAGCATCCAGGAATGTCTTCTAATGGCTATCCCTGAACCTGCTGACCTAGTCGTCCCTTCAGCTGCATGGGCAACAAGCCTCATGGAAGAGTTAGAAATTGCTTTCAAGGGTTGCAAGCTGAGAAGTACCTTTATCTCATACCCCTTCAGCCACTGCTTCTTTGAGGGTAACCAAAATCTCCTTGATCAGATCCCACTGTAATCTTGTAAAGTGCACCATATAATTCATGGACCTTAAAGCAAAGGCCGATGAAGCATGAACATGCTTCCCAAATCTATCCAAAGTCATAGACTCCTTGTTAGGAGGATGGATAGTAGGACGTTCCTCAGCAAGTTCCTTTCTGGTGGCTGTCAGTACCACCATGGCGCCAACGGGAATTATTTGGCCCAATGTGGTTCCTCTTTAGGGGCTGATAATATTCGATCAGGTCTGTTAGGGATTGGCTCTATGGCATCGGGCATCTTCCATGCCCGTTGAGCGATTAATTTAATAAGATCATCAGCGAGTGGAGAGATCCAAGAAGTAGAGGGTTGAGCATGAAAAGTCTCCAGGTATACCGATTCCTCTGAGGAAGGTTGGGAGGAGGACCAGCCACACCTCTGTTTCAGGATTTCAAGGATGTCCCTGAAGGACTGAAGGAATCATCATCAGGGGGTGACCTGTGGAACCTTCCCCTTCATCAAAGTCAGTATATTCAGTGAAAGACTCCTCCGAGGAGTCTAAGTGCTCCCTCTTGTACTTTCAGTTTGCAGGGACTTCCTCTAGGGATGATCTGGGGAAGTATCTGAAGAAGAGACTACCAAGGAAGGTGATACCTGAGACTTTTGTGCTCTCTCTCCTGAGGGTGAGACTGACGGTAGCTCAGGTCAAAGGGATACAGAAATCTGTCCCAATAGCGATGGCACAGACTGTGAGTCTCCAATAGACAATACCCCCCCCCCGATAGAACGGTGGGAGTCCAGAACCGAAATAAGACTCCTTTAGAACCAGGGTCACATCCCGCACCGAGGAAGCCACTTCTAGAACAGAAGCCAGGGTCAACTCTGCAAAGGCTGAGCAACCGAGAGGCATAGACATTCCGAAGGAACCTAAAAGGTACCATGCATCTCGGACCTGACAAGAGAGTCACAACCCCAAGAGGTCTTCGGAGCCGAAAGCTCGGATGTGCTCAAGGAGGTCCTTGGAACCGAAGATGAAGATGCTACTGGGACCAAGACAAGGCTGAGAGAGTCAGGATCAGGGGCTCCAAAGGGTCAACAAGAGTTGGAGGACGACGATATGATGGTGTCATAGGATGAACGGTTCTGACGCCGGTGTGGCTTGGAACCAAGGGCAATCCCCTCGCCACCAGTAGCTGATCCACCAGTCTCAATGTCTGTCTCTGAGAGGCTCTTAGCAGAAAGTATAGATGCAGTGGAAGGAGATTTCGGAGATCTCACCTCCGCAAAAGGAGCGTCTTTAAATGGGTCCGCAGATGGGGATTAGGATGTTCCTGGCAGCAGAAGCAGCCTCATGTGCTTCGGTACCGATATATCAGTGGGTACCAAAGAAGAAGCTGTTGGCTCCAAAGCCAGTGTAGTGGTAGTAGCAGTAGTCAGTGTAGACAAATCCACCTGTGCCGATGAACTCTTTGGTACCGAGGAAGGTCTAGGTATTTTCCTTGAGGGTTCCGAGGACTATGGAACCAAGGAAGGCCTTTTCTTTGAGGCAGAAAAAGAAGAGGAAGAAGTATCAGTTTTCTCTCTGGACTCAGAAAAGGGCTCTTCAAATCCATTTTTAAGTTGTCCTTTTAATATCAGTTGTTTTCTTTCCGTTAAAGTACAGGTAGAAAACCCATGACAAATCGCACAGTTCTCTTGAAAATTTATTTTGCCAAGGCAATACACACAGAGTATGCCCATCTGAATTGGGCATTTTGCCCTCATATTTTTTTTACACCTTTTAAATTCGGAGGTGCCCTTAGAGGGTTTAGAAAGAGAAAGTTTCTCCTGTTGTTCCACAGTATCAGGTTCAAGGAGTCACACAAGAAAGAAATACAGATAAAGCAAGATTATTATTTATTTATTTTTAAACAAAGTAGAAAGAAAAATACCAGTAATGGTATGATAGGCTACCTTTAAAGGTAATTAACAAAAGTGAAAGGGGGTACCAACAATGGTACTTGCCAGTCTACCAAAGGTAGAGGGGAGATGCATAGAAACCAGCAATAAGAAGAGGGAGGAGAGGGTAGAAATACAAGAAGTTATAAAAAAAAAACTTTACTTCTAAAGTGTGAAAAAATTAGAAATTACTCACAAACTAAGCCAAAGCCCAACACAGTGAATGGACACATCTGGTCTGCGAAACGGCAAACAAGTTCTGAGGTAATCTTTGTGAGGAGCAATACGGGTAGAGCCTAGCTTAAGAGTTTGGAGAGCGCGAGCTGAAGTAAACGGCCATCTCGGTCCCGATGTTCAGAACCGAACCCACCATCAAGGAATGAGTGAAGATAGACATCGGATCAAAAGTTTGCTGTGAAATTGTGTCAAAGGCTTTAGGCAAGTCTAAAAATAAGGAGGAGACTAGTTTGCTGCTATCTCTAGATTTACTGACATCATCTATAAAAGGTTAGTAAGTGCAGTGTTAGTACTATGGGAGAGGACATATATATATATATATATATATATATATATATATATATATATATATATATATATTATATATATATATATATATATATATATATATATATATATATACACACACACACACACACACACACATACAGATATTTCAAGCACAGGCATTAACGCCCTTCTAGCTTGCCAAAACACTTGTTCCCATAATAAGTGTCCAGGCTGTTCTTAAAAATATGTAAACACGTACTTGATTTAATGTACTTTGGTAGTCTGTTCTATGCATCAGCTATTCTGTCAGAGAACTGATTAGTACACTTCTCCTAGGTTGTCTGATGAGTCTCTAGCACTTTTTGATAACCCCAAACATTGCCTGAGGTAGTTGTCTCTAAATGCCATATATACCTGAATAAGATCTCTTAGATATCTGTAAGAGACACTGTACAAGTTCAGATATTTTAGTCTTTCATAACAACAAAAAAATCCATGGATGCTCTTGGTATATTTCTGCTGCACTCTTTCCAGTTTACTCATGCTTGTTTTCTTATAGGGGTTTCCATATTGTTATTCCATAATCAAGTCTGGGTCTAATGTAACTAACAAACAATGACTTCATCATTTTTGATTTCTTAAACTTTATAAATCTTTTTATACAACCTATAACCATTTACCAACTGGTTGACATGATTAGAAAAACTCATAGCTGAATTTACCCATATACCCAGGTCTTAAATGAGTCTACAGTTTCAATCACTGTGTGCTGTATTAAATATTCACCTTTCAATTTAGGTCTCTCAAATCTCATATGCTTAGTTTTTGATGTATTTATCAGCATATTATTCTTCTGTACCCAAATGATCAATTTAGTCAAGTTATTTTGCAGACGTGCCTTATCTGTAACACGTAATCAGTTTACACAATTTCAGGTCTAGACTGTAGAACACCTCAAATGAAAAAGTTAGGTCTGAAAGATACAATCTAAACAAGTAAGGGCCTAGGACAGAACCCTGTAGGACACCCTGACTATAACCTAGGATTTCACCTGTCCAATTGCTGTATGATACTTGCCATGTCCTATTTGTAAGCCATGCAGGTATCCATCTTATCAAGAGTACATCAATACCTAGCTGTACACTAATTTATTGAGCAGTGTTTTGTGTATCACCCTGTCAAATGCTGAAGTTAAATCTATATAAATTATATCACAGCACAATTTTTCATTCATAGCTGTTACTATATTGTTATAGAACATGTTACAGATGGTAATAGATCTATTTTCAACATATGCATGCTGATATATGGTTTCAAGTTCCAACATATCCATTTCTGACAAAAACGTATCCAATATTACCTTCTCCATTATTTTTCCACAACATGAAAGTAGACTTAAGGGGTCTGTCTATATGACTCTGGGTTTGTCCTACTCCCCTTTCCCTTAAAGACAGGTTCAATAATTGCAAGTCTCCAATCTTGAGGAATCTCCTCATTTATATGACTTAGTGAATAACAGACATGATGGTACCATAAGTTCTTGCTGAAGTGTTCTCAGGTCATTGTTACTAATTCTGTCTCGTCCCTGTGATTTGTTTGGATCCAGATTGCGCAGTTCTTTTTCAATATAATCTAATTTGATTCCAGTATCTGGGGTTACCTGGATGTCACTAGGACAACTTATCATCCCTTTTGTGAAGCCAAACTGTTTTGCATAAGATTTTGTAAATATATCTAGGATGTGTTGTGTCTGAATAAATTTTAGGATCTGCACACAGTTTATCAATTTGTGTGTCTTTACCCCTTCCACATCTTATGCGTCTATAAAAAGGATTGCTGCTGTGCTCAATATCTTTATATAAAATTTTCTTCAGTTTTTTCTTGACTATGATTAATAGGTATGTCTAGCTTGTTTATTTTAGTTTTCAAAATTGTAGTTTGACCTCTCTTTCATTTCTTATATTTTTTGTCTCTCACCTTAATTAGATATCTTGTTCTTAAGGAAATATATCCCCCTGATGTTGTATGCCTAGATCCGGATGTTAAACATTTTTTTTATTTTTTGCACTCAGTTTCTATTTCAAAACTTTCCACATTCCATCTGCAGTTTTTCCACTGAACACCTCACTCCAGTTAGTTTTACATAGTGACTGTTTTGCTTCCATATAATCTGTAATTAACCCCTTCTGTGCACTGGTTTAGATTTCTGTTTGGCAGAATTATCTAGCAACAAATTAAACTTTAGAATTCCCATCAATGGTGGTAAAACTTGACTTGAAGTAACAATAATTTCTTTAGGAACACAAACAATGTCTAGTATATTCCACCCCATGGTAGTTTTTTTTTTTTACAATCTGAAGCAATTGCTGTTCCTGAATATACGTTGTGAATAATTTCCTTCCTAATATTGTTGAATCCATATTACTCCAGTCTGTTTCTGATAAATTTAAGTCCCCAGCTAATATTATTCTTCCCTCCTGTTTTTCGTGCAAGAAATGTATGAATTCCTCTAGGTTAGGACAAAAGCCATGTTGTGTGGGGGATAGGAGGTCTTCCTATATGATATGGTTTTAGCAATTGTTCTTGCATACATTTTCAAGTATTTTGGAGGGGGGGGATAAGACTGCTACAGGTCTAAAGATAGGGATGTCTGCTGAATTTCCTCATTTGCATACAGGGATAAGATGTGATTTTTTTCCAGAGACAGGAAACATGGGATACCTGGACTGCCCTATTTATAAGGATTGAGACAGGACAGGCAATGCTATGCATTTTCTAAAGGACATGAAGTTTCAACTCAAATTAACATTGTTAATATTTTGCAACTGCGCGATTGTCAAAGATATGCCAATAAAAATGCACAGTTGTGTAAGTCTATAACTGTAAATGTAGATGTTTGTAGAACACACTGCCTTACTGGCATATGGGTAGTAGTGCCATGCTACCCTTTCTCTGCCGTTCAACCAAAACACCTAGCTCCTCTACCACCTGTCTGTGGGCGTGATGGACTGACCTTTAGAGCCACACCAGGATCCTTTCAGTTTTCTAAGATCTAGAAAGAAGAGAAGATGAAAATGCAAACTTGAGAAAACCTACTGTTCCAAACCAAGGAAATGCCGCACACCTGCATGCACGCACAGACATACCTAATAAACATGGGCCTTTACCCTGGAGAATGGCCCTAGCAAAGCCTGCTCTGGATTTAGAAAAGGCTTCCAGTTTGTAGTGCTTCATAAAGGTACGGCGAGAGGATCAAGTTACTGCCTCTAGAATACCACTCCTTTCCAATAAGACACTGAAGAGGGAAAGGCCCTGGTGTAATAGGTTCACAGATGAATACCTAGGTTAAATGATGGGCTATTTTAAGCCCAGCCAATAACCTGAGGTCAGAATCATACCCTGTTCCCTGTTCCTTGTGTCTATGAGATGAAGACCTTAACCATTATGCCAAACCCACCCCTAAAATGTCATGCTTCATTGACCAGGAACTGAATACAGGACTCCCGCATGGCAGGAAAGAATTCTACCACTGGATCACTAATAAATATGGGCCCTTATCTTGCTAGAAGTCACCTTGCCAAAGACAACCAATGTAGAATGATTTTCTTAGAAACAGGTGGACCCTTCTTTGCCTCTGCGTAGGAAATAAAAAGCTATTCCACCTGAAGGGTTTCCTTCTGTCAAGACAGCACCCGAGCCGTTGATGCATATCCAAAGTAGGAAGTATCCTCTTTCCCTTGTTTTTATGTTTGGGGAAGAACACACGTTAACAGACTGATTGAAGGTGAATTCTGAGACCTCTTTCAGCAAGAAAGCTGGATTAATGCATAACACTATCCCTATGGAAAATCAAGAAAGGTTGTCTTACAAAGACAGCTTGCAGCTCAGCGGCTCACATTGTAGATGTCACAGCAATATCCAAAACAGCTGTCCATGTTCAGATCAGCCTGAGTGGCAGGCTCAAAAGGTGGCAATGTGAATTTTTCCAGGACTAGTTGAGATTCCACAAAGGAGGAATCTGCTTTTGGGGGGGGGGGGGTCCTCATATAAAATACTCCTTTCATGAACCATTTCACCAAAAAAGACGAATAAAGAGGGAAGCAGACATGGCCGCTAAATGCACCTTGGTGGATGCATACGATAAGCCATCCTGAAGTAGCTCACACAATTTTTTCAGGACCAGAGAGATGTTAACCTCATAGGACCATCTGTCCCCATTTAGCCACCACTTAGAAAACCTCATTCATTTGTAAACATAAGATTTTCCAGTAGCAGGTTTTCTGGTAAACACCTGCTGCATATCTTCAAGAAACAAATACCTCAATGGAGTCAAAACTGAATCATCCCTAGGCTGTTAGTTGTAGCTGCTGTAAAGTGGGTGCACCTGTTGCCACTGAGAAATGTTTGAGCAAATTCAGAGTGTGAAGAAGTCTATGGTAATTGCTCTTGGCTGATACCATTAGAAAGAAGAACCAAGATTGCCTGGGGAAATATGGTCACCAGACTGATCTTTAGCATTGTTTTCCGAACCTTCAGAAGTACCTTGTGAATTACTGGAAAAATGTACAGTAACATTCCTGTCCAAGGAAATAAGAATGCATGTGTCCTCCAAGCATAGCTGCAAGAATGTCTGGAACAGAATTTTTCCAGCTGTTTTGAAAGGAGGCAAAGAGATCTATTTCAGGCATTCTCCATATCTAAACTAGATCCTGGACCACCACTGCCTTGAGTTGCTACTCTTGCAGATCTGTCCAGGATCTGGAAAAATGTTCTGCTTTGATGGGATGCATGATGCCTGAAGAGTTAGAGAAGGATATACAGCAAGTTCTTAAGCCATCACTGCCAACTGGCACAAAGGATATGACCTAGTACCCCCTTGTTTGTTGAAGTACCACATCACTATGGTGATGTCCATAACCAGAAGAGTACCTGGAGTCCTCCAGTGGTGAAGGACTTTCAAGGTGTGGATTACTGCCAACATTTCCTTGATACTGATGTGCTACTTTGTGTCTCTGGGCCCCCAAGTGGTCTGCACCTGGACTCTCGACACAGCTCCCCAACCAAATTTAGATGAATCTGCCTGAACACATTGTGCTTGAACAGGTGAGAAGGGAAGACCTGGACTGATAAACTGTGCTCTCAAGCACTAACTCTTGTCTGATGAAGGGCAGCATCAGTAACTCAGATTTCAAAGAATGTAGGTGCTGGGTCCAACAATTCCAAACATACTAATGAATTTTCCACATGTGGAGATGGACCAGCGATATCATGAGAGTCATGCATGCCATATGTCCTAGAATTTTCAGTAATTCTCTTCCTAGGTAGAGTTTCTCATGAAGAATTCCTCAAACACCATCTGGTAGGACAGAACCTTGCCTGAGGGAAGAAAAGCCATTCTTTTGCTGGATTGGATAAAGCACCCCAGGAAAATAAGTCTTTGTGATGGTGTCAGGCAAGATGTCCAATGATTCAACTTGAACCCTAGCAGACAGAGTAAGGTTGAGACTTTCTCTAGCGACTTCAAACACCTGGATGCAGGCTCTGCCCATCAATCAATGAGTCGTCCAAGTAACAAAAGATGTGAATACCAAGAATCCAGCAGTGATCCACTACCACAGCAAAATATTTAGTAAACACTCAAGGCGGACTGACTGGCCCAAATGGAAATGCAGAAAACTGATAGTGCTAACCAGACACAACAAATCCCTGACATCTCCTGAAGTGATAAGCAAAAGGGTTATGGTGATATGCATCCTTCAAGTCCAGGGTCAAAATGTAGTTGTCAGGCAAAAGAAAAAGCACCGTCTGCAGAGTGAGCATCTAAAACTTGGAGACACCGATAAAGGTATTCACAGAATTCTGGAATATAAATCTTTCATACTTTCTGAAGGAATAACTGGTTCTATGACTACTGAAGGA
This sequence comes from Protopterus annectens, assembly GCF_019279795.1. Lineage (NCBI taxonomy): Eukaryota > Metazoa > Chordata > Ceratodontiformes > Protopteridae > Protopterus > Protopterus annectens. The sequence goes on from NC_056728.1 coordinate 257,684,561, forward strand.
ATCAGCATATAAAAAGTACAGAGCATATAACAAAGTATTTTCTGGCAAGTGAGGGTCTACCCCTTGAATGGTGGACACCCCCCCACCCAACATCTTTATTAAATTTCCACATGTGACAAAGGCAATCTTACATATATATATATAAATGAAAAACATACAAAATGAAAACATTTTAGTTGTAAACAGTTTACATCACAGACACCATTAAAACAACTGTAGTTGTAAACATTACTAATCACTTATAAACATTCTAGTCATTGGCAGTTAAGCATTATATAGCTCATTCAAATCCTTCCGCTTAAACCTCATTCCTGCTCTGCATATACTTTTCCCACAATTCCCATTTTTTCTATGCAGTTTGCTCCTTTCCTTTTCTAAAGATCCCAATTCCAGTTGTTTTATCTCAGTTACTAAATTCACTACTTCTAGTAAAGTTGGTCTGGACTTTGATTTCCATTTTCTAGTAATTGCTTTTTTTGGCAACCACCATAATTAGACTCAGCAAGGCTTTACTATGTCTAGGCAATTCCGATTCTCAAGTATAATTCAACAAAATCATCTCCCCAGTCAGTCCAATCTGCCCACCCAGCATCTCCGACAGAGCAGCCTGCAGGGAATCCCAAAAGTCTGCTAGCCCATCACACCTCCAAAAAATATATTCCCAGCCACATCTTTCTTGCCCATCACACCTCCAGCATTTGCAAGCCACCTGAGGAAAATTTCTTTGGAGTCTACTTGGAGTATAAAAATACCTATGTAAACATTTCCAGGCAAAGATCCTAAATATTATAGACTTTGTTGCATATTTGGGAGATATACATACATCCCCCCCAATTGTCTCTTTGTGAATTGCTTATCCAATCATACTTCCCAATTCCTTCTAAGCTCCTCGGATTGATTCTTGTAATTATCATGCAGTATTTTATATGCTTTACTAATTATTCCTTTTTTAACGGCAGCTTCTGTTCTACATTCTATTAAAAACTCTACAAGTGCTGGTCTTTCATTTAGGAGCCTCCTATTTCTTTCCCTTTGCCTATACTCGGATATCAATCCTTGATAGGGAAGGCAATCTCTAACCTGCAGACCAAATACATTTTTGGCCTCTTCCAATTCTATTACCTTTCCCTTTCTAGTTATTTGTCCCCAATACCTTGGTTCCTTTGCCAATTTTCATCAATAAATTCCAGCCCCCTCTCGCCTATTGTTTGCATCCCTGACTGACCACAGTTAACCCTATCGGCAAAATCTCTTTTCTCCATTCTCATACTGGTTTGGTTCTTAGAATACGCCCTGCTATTTTATGAATATAATGCTCTGTACGATTGAACAGTGGCTGTTGTTCTTATCTCTGCAAACAATGTTGAGCACTCAATTGTCTGAAAGAACTGATGGCCAAGGTCACCTAGTTGACAACTAAATATTGAAACGAAGCATGCAGAGGGGGAACTTGGGAAGGACATTTGTCAAGCCTTAGGATAGTAATAGGTTGGAAGGGGGATATCCTTTCTAGGAAAGGAACCCCTCTTGTTAGGTTTGACGGAATTCTCATCCTGCCATTTCCCTTTTGTTGCCTTTGCTTTTGTTTGGTTGGGACACTGAAAATCACCCTGTTCACTGGAGGGAAACTTTAGAAAGTGGAACATTTTAGATACCCCCTGTTTCAGTTTACCTTGGTCATCCAAGTGATTAAGAATCTGATCTGCTGCTATACTAAATACAGACTTAGAATCATGAGGAGAATTTACAATCTCATTTTTTCACCTTAACAGAGAATTTCTGACTGTGCAGCCAAGCATACAGCCTTATCACCATAGACGTAGTTGTCTTTCTAGAAACAGTATCAGCCCCTTCCAAGGCATTCTTTAAAGCATGTTTAGACACTTGAGAAACACTGGACACAAACATCTTTGAAACAGATGATTTTCTCAGCAGGTAAAGATGCAGCGAACTCATCTAAAAAACTATATATACAACTCAACATAAACGTCCACATGAACACTGGTAAACACCTTAAAGACTATTGTGCTGATCAGTGCCATCTTCTTTCCTTGAGATTCTAGCCACTTGCCTAACTTATCTGAAGGGGCAGGCTGAAAGCTGTTGCTGGGAACACAGCAGGAGGATGTGCAGAAAAGGGGGTTTGGAGACCAGGCAGGATCAGGCACACCATGAATTTCTAAATACTTTTCAGGCAAAGCCTCAGTCAGTATATGATAACTTAAATTTTTCTTAAAAACATCTACAATGCTTGGATTAATGAAGGGAAGGTCCCACATCCGGGTACGCATTCCCCCAAAGATCATATTCTCTGCTGACCTCAATACTACTCCTAACTGAATACATTCTTCAGTCTAGCTAGCATTTGGGAAATAGAAACCATCTATTTGGGTTTCTGTTCTTCTTTGTTGTCAGATGAAGCTGACTGATCAGTCTTCTAAAACATCAGATTGTGAATCCCTTTCAAAATAAGGATATCTGGGTAGTTGAAGGGTGGTGTTAACACCAGCATTACTCATAACCCAGGTATGCAACCTGTAATCAACTACCTGAACAATGGATCTAGCCACAACCACCAACTCAGGTGAAAACCTAGTCAAACTATTGACCTGAAACATGTTGGGTCTTCTGTCTCTTCATGGGTGGAGGCATAAAGTACAGTTGTGTACACTTACCATAAATGTAGATGTTCGAGTGCATTCACTGTTGCAGTCATCACACTAGGGTTATCTGCCTGCAGGTAGCCCTCAGTCGGCCCGAATACCAGTCTCTTAGTATTTCGGCATCGGATGCTGTCGCTTCTTCCATGACTTCAGGTCGTCAGGGGTATAAAACAGGCAGCAGATGCCATTACATCAGTTTTTCTTGCCCCAAATGTCAGGAGCCCCCAAAATAGGGAGTTAGTATATGGTGGGGACCACCACCAGTAAAAAGCAAATACCAATACCATTAGGAATGGCCATAGAGAGGAGAGGTAGAAAGACAGAGAAAGCCAGGGTGCTGGAGGGAGGGAAACCAAGACTGCACCAGCGAATACACTCGAACATCTACATTTATGGTAAGTGTACACGACCATACTATGTTCTTCATGTTTCACTGTTGCAGTCATCACACACGGGTTGATTCCCAAAGCTGAGGATGAGTGGAGGCAATCAAGAAGTGTTAAGGCTGGCTAGTAGGCCTTGCAAGACTGCTGTAGCAAATCCAGCCCTGGATTTGGAAAAGATAGGTAAGTGGTAATGCTTGGAGAAGGTGTGACAGAACTCTAGGTTGCAGCTTCCAGAATGTCCCTGGTAGGGACTTCCCTGAGAAATGCTGTCGAGTTAGAAGTAGCATTAGTGGAATGTGTTCTGACCCTCTGTTCTGTAGGTTTTCCATGGTGCTTGTAGCAGAAATGGATGCAGTGTGCTATCCATTTGGAAATTTTTTTTGAAATGGCCTTGCCCTCTGCCCCTGTAGCAAAGCTGACTAGCAGCTGATCAGTTTTTCTGAAAGGCTTAGTCCTACCAAGAACCTGAGCTGTCTGTGCACGTCCAAGGAATGCAGAATCCTTTCCCCTTTATTCTGAGAGTTAGGGAAGAAGGTTGTTAAATGGATGGAGTGGTTTAGAGCCACACTTGAAAGACACCTTAGGCATAAAGAACGGGTTAGTCCTGAGGGAAACCATGTCAGCATAGAAAATAATGAAGGGTGTTGACAGCCATTAGTGCCTGTAACTCAAGGCACTCTTTTAGCTGAAGTTATGGCTAAAAGCAAGGCTGTTTTCCAAGAGAGAAATTTTAACTCTGCTGAGGCAACAGGTTCAAAAGGGGGATGTGTGAGCTTTTCCAGTACAAATTTAAGCTCCCAGGCAGGGGTGGGTGCTCTCCTAGGGGGCCTTAAGTTGTTAGCCCCCTCTCAGGAACTGTTTGATGAGAGGGTGAGAAAATAGAGGTGGCTCGGTATTATAATGAGTTGAGATGGCAGAGGCATGAATCTTAATGGGGGAATAGGATAGGCCTCTGAAGAGTAGCTCTGCTAGGTAATCCAGGATTAGAGGTAAGGAGAGCACTGCTGTGTCCTTTCCTTTAGAGTGATTCGAAGAACAATATCTTTTCCACTTTTCAGCATAGGATTTCCTAGTACTAGGCTTTCTGCCTTCAAGAATGACATCCAGCACCTGTTTGCTGAGGGTTGCTGGTGGGGTATTCAATGGATAAGCCAGGCTGCAAGGTTTAGGGTTTGCAATTGTGGATGCAAAATGTGTCCCTCCTGCTGAGACAGCAGGGTAGGAGTCTGGTGTAGGTGCCACCATGGTCAGGCTGCGTATGAGTGGGTACCAGTGCTGGTGTGGCCAGTCTGGGGCAATAAGAATTGCCCTTGGCCTGTCCTGTTTTATCTTGAGTGGGACTCTTGAGAGAAGGGGCAAAGGAGGAAAGGCATAGATGGAAAGGTTTACCCATTGAAAGGATAAGGCATCCACCTTCCAGACCTTGCTGTGAGGGTTCTTGGTGCAGTATTTGCTTAACTGGTGGTTCTCTGGGGAGGCAAACAGGTCCACCTCCGGTGTCCTTCACCTCTGGATCAGAAGGTTGAATGTGTTGGGCTCCAATTTCCACTCGTGTGGGTCTAGGAGATTTCTGCTTAAGTCGTCTGCCAGTGAATTTTGTTTGCCTGGCAGGAACTGAGCTTGTAGATGCACTTGGATGCTCAAGGCTGTGTTCCACAGGGCCATGGCTAACCTGCACAGTGTGTAAGAATGGGTCCCCCCCCACTTGTTCATGTACTACATAGCTGTGGTGTTGTCTGTTTTTATCAGCAGTTGTCCTGGAAGGGTTAGGTATCTGAAGGCTGTCAGAGCATTCTGTACAGCTAGCATCTCTTTTTGACTGATGTGCAGGAGAATCTGCCCTGGGCCCCAGTGCCCCTAAATGCATTTGCCTGCCATGTCAGCCACCCATGCATAGTCTGATGCATCTGCTGTCAGGGTTTAGGCGGCGAGGGGTTGAGTGAAATGCAGTCCCTTGTTGTGGTTGCATGCTTCTGCCCACCAAAGGAACTCTGCCCTTAGACAAAGTATGATAGGAATGACTGTTTCCATGTCCTGAGAATGTTGGCACCAAAGACTTTTTAAGTACCCATGAAGTTTTCTCATATGCAGTCTTGCCTATGGAATTAGCAGAATACATGAGGCCATGAACCCTAGGGCTTGCAGTATTTTTCTTGCAGATAGCTGGGTTCTGGTGGCTATCTGTTTGAAGTAGTTTGCCAGATAGAACTGTTTTTCTGAAGTGAGAAATGGGAAGTTGTGGCCAAAGCTTGCTCCCAGGAATACAATCTTTTGACTGGGTACCAGTCGTGATTTCTTTTCGTAGATGGTATACCCCAATGAAGTGAGAAGGCTTTTTACAACTGCCAGGTGCTGAAGCAGCAACTCCTGACTGTCTGCCTGAATCAGGCAGTCATCCAAGTATGGGAAAATTTGAATATTTCCCTGCCTGCAGTATGCAATGGCCGAAGCAAGCCACTTTGTGAACACTCTGGGCGCAATACAAAAGCCAAAGGGAAGTGCAGAGAACTGATGGTGCATAAAGCCTGCCCTGAAACGTAGACATTTCCTGTGTGACTCCCTTATGAGGATGTGCAAATAAGCTTCTTTTAAGTCTAGAGTGACTAACCAGGCATCCTTAGCTAGCATAGGGAGAAGATGTTGCAGGGTAAGCATCTTGAATTTTGGGACCACCAGAAAGGTGTTGAGAATTGAAAGATCCAGGATTGGGTGCCAAGAGCCCTCTTTTCTGAGCAGCAGGAAAAGCCTGGAGTTGAAACCCTAACCCCTTTGTTCTACTGGAACAGGTTGAATAGCTCTGATATTGAGCAGGGAGAGTACTTGCTTTTGAGCCTCTGCTCACTGGTTTGGAGGAAGGTCTGGAAACCCGCTTGGCAGTGAATGGAAGTAGAATTTGTAGCCCCTGGGATGCAAGGTTGAGGACCCATGGGTCCTGAGTAATGGACATCCATTTTTTTGCAAGAAAGGCAAGTTTTCCTCCTAGGGGCACAAACAGTTGGGCAGGGCTGGGAAGGAGAATTAAGAGGTCAATGTGAACTTTTTCCGTAGGGGTCTGCTTACCACTCCCGGTTTACGGGGTGGTGGCACTCCATTGTTTAGATTTCTGCATACCCTGAGACTGTAGTCTGGGTGGCCTGTTTCCCCTGGGTCTTGTCGGGTAGGCCAGGAAGGGGCTGGAAAGGACCATTTTTATGAAGTACAATGCCTACTGAATTTAGGTGATTGCACTTGCAAGAATTCTTTAACAGTTTGCATAGATTTAGCTTATTCTTCCATCTTTTTAAGAACAACTTCTGCTTTGGTGCCAAACAAGCAGTCTTTATTTAAAGGAACGTCTATAGTTATTCGGATTTGACATTATCTGGCAAAGGTTAGCTCCTTCAGCCAAGCATGCCTTCTCAGTACAGAACAAGTGACTGCAGCCCTGCAAGATGGTTCTAGGGCATCAAAGCCACACTGCAAAGTATGCTGACTAACTTGGTTTAGACAATGCATTAGCTCTTGTAAATCTTTATTTTCTGCATAATCTGGAAATACCATTTTTTGTTTAAGTAGTTGCATAATATGCAGTTGGTACTTCAACATGTGAAACCAGCAATTCAATGCCCTGATGGCAAGAGTTGCAGAGGTATATACCTTCTTACCCAATCTGTCTAAAGCTCCGGAATCTCTGTCCGAAGCGGTAGGATTTTTGGCTGTAGTAGCCTTAATACCTTTAGGTCCCTGGATCAGTAGTAGGATTCTTGAAAAGAAACTTGTGGGAATTAGGTACTCTGTAGTACTTGTCAGGTTTCCTAGCGGGCGGGGGTAATGTATCTGGAGTAAGACTGGATTCCATAAAAACATCAACAACATCCAGGACAGGGGGAATAGCTAGAGGCCTGTGCTGAGGCAACTCTAAAAATTCTCTGAGTCTCTTTTTGGACTGAGGGTGCTCTTGGCATTCCCAGTGGAAATGCTCTCTTAAAGTATGCAAGGTTTCACCAAAGAAAAATCCTCTGGAGGGGAGGCAGAGGGAATGGATTCCTCTGCATCTGAATCCTCATTGGCTGATAAAGGCATGTCCTGATAATCAGAAAGGTCAGAGTCATCAGACTCCTGGTCTGTAGAATCAGAAGGAAATTCAATTCTTGGTCTCTTAGCAGGGGAAGGCTGGCTTCCCTTAATTAAGGTAATAAGGTCTTCAGCCAGTCTAAGCATTTGTTTTTGTGGCATAATAGCTTGAGCATCCACTTTGGTCGTCGGTTTTCTAGGTGTAGTGCATACTCTGGGCCTGAGAAACTTGGTAGTTTTGGCTAAAAAGGAAGTCGTCTGTTTGATTCGAACATCGGTAGGACGGAATATACCCTCAGAAGCCGGTGCCTGCACAGCAGCTCCGGACCCATCCAAGGTAGAGACATCCGCAGGTTCCATAGTCAAAGAAGCATCTCGCAGCATACAGGACTCCGAATGGGTCTCATCAGAGGCCTGCGAATTCAAAGAAGTGGGCATCAGGGGCTGCAAAGGCGCCTCACTGAGTACCGGTGGACTTGCAACTAGCTTAACGGAAGCGTCGTCTGCAGTTTTGGACCTATGTGATCTGTCTCTGTCTTTATACTTACGTTTTTTCAGATCATCAGTAGTCGGATGGCTTATTGAAGCCATTTCAGAATATGAAGAACGACAGCAAAAGAATTTAGCGACAAAGATAGCATGATGACAAATGGTTCGGGTGTTAAGGCACAAAACCGACAGTGAGGGACATCATGGTCTGGGCCTAAACAGGCAACGCAGTAAGAATGAAAATCTCGGAGATATTTGCTTTCCACAGGCAAGACAATTGTTAATGTTTTCTGACATCAGTTAGAGCAAGAAAAAAGGATCCCCAACATTAGCTTTAGAAGACTTCAGGATTATAAACTCAAAAATGAAAATTTCAGGTAGCGGCCAACCGGCACTTGCAAACTGCTTCTGCTTCGGGCTCCTCCTTGGCAAGAAAGGCTGATGTAATGGCGTCGGCTGCCTGTTTTATACCCCTGACAACCTGACGTCATGGAAGAAGCGACAGCATCTAATACAGAAATACTAAGACTCTGGTATTTGGGCCGACTGAGGGCTACCTGCAGGCAGATAACCCTAGTGTGATGACTGCAACAGTGAAACACGAAAAACATCACTGGCAACAGATTCTGTACCTCTGACTTCCCCTGCACCTAAAGAGTTTGGTTCTCCCTTACAGAGGGTGTGGCTGACCCTCATATCATGCACAGTAGTAGTACTAACACTACACTTGGGGATCTGGAGGCAAAAGAAAGCAAGTGCTCCAACAGCCTGAGGGAGGGTGGCCTAATGGTTAAGGTGTTTGCCTTACAAACACAAGGTACAGGGTTTGAATCTCACAGGGGATAATTGGCTAGGCTTAAAATGGCTTGCAGGTGCAGTTAGCCTAGTACTAACCTATGAAGGTTATCGTGATGTCACAAGCCATAGGCAGAGGCACATTTCTTGACTTATTTCTTTATTTTAGGTGCACAATGGGGAGATGGTTGGGGAGTGGTCACTGTACTACAGTCCATCATATCAAGGGACAAGAAAGTAGCCAGCTCCTTTCCAAACACTGGCTGCATGATTAGCCCAGTAAAAAGATGTACAGATCCCACTATTCTCCCTCTAAATTGCAATTTAAAGACTACTTCTGTAGGGATACTGTATAAACACTGCACTGAGAAAATAATAGCATTGTCCGTAACACAGTTCAAAGCACAAATTATATACACTAAAGTCTCCTGATTTTGGAAAAAACATGGCTAGTTTCAGTCAACATGAATGAATACAGCCAAAAACAGTATTAGACAAGAATAAATCAAACTGACGAAAAATTCCTGACAAAAATGTTTAACGTACAAAATGGTGCCAAAAAACAATCTGTGGAGTCTATTTCCGCAGGGATTACTATTCTAAATACTGAACTGAATAAAACAACAGTTTCAGTAACACGGTTCCAAACTCAAAAGTCCCTTAATCTTATTTAAAGAAAAGTCTAGTTTCAGTCAAAATGAATTGATGCAGCCTAAAACAGTACTAGACAATAAATAAATAATAAACTGATGAAACATCCTGTCAGAAATATTTAACATACAAAATAGCACCAAAACCACAATTTAAAATAAGTAATTCTTTAAAATGCTTTAATCCTGATCAGTCACCTCAAATAGTCATAACTTCAAAGACAAAAACCTGTTAAGACTTGCAAATGAAGGTTTTAATCAACAGCCTTTGCTGTGCAAGTCAAAGTAAAAACAGAACCATGTACAACATTTCTAATCAGAAAATCAATTTCTGTATCTGTCTAGACACATGCAACAAATGGAAAGCCTACAGAGGTACCTTACTAAAAGGGATACAAAGCCTAAACAACATGTCCTACATGAACCATCTCAAAGCCCTAACCCTACACTCGTTATATTACAGACTAAGAGGTGACCTGTGTCTGGCATAAAAGTCTAAGAATTTAAACCTCATCTGCAACATCACCAAACAGTTTGGAGAGACAGGTATAACCCACAGAGGATACCGCTGCTGTGGAACACACTCCTAATCCACATAAAACAAAGTTCATCCCTGTCCATATTCAAGATCAACTTAGTCTACAGATGGGAAACATAATTTTTACCCCAGGGTGCCCCCTGTAATGGGCAGAAGTAGCTCCTAAATGCTTTATCCCATGCACTGGCCTGCTCAATTATCTATGGCATGAAACCAGTCATTTTTATTATGGGTAATATATAATTAATCGACCATAGGATAGAGAAGACCAATTTATAATCAAATGGGATGGTTTATTTCAAGCAGAGAAAGGGAAAATGGCTAGACTTAAACTGGCCTGTAAGGGCAGCTAGCCTGATACTTGCCTATAAACCTGTAAAAAGAAGTGAAAGATGCAGAATACACTATTAAATCCCTGAGAGAAAAAACAGAGGATGGAAATAAACCCCCCAAAGTGTTTCTTATGTGAACTCAGCAATTGAGAAATCCAGAGAAAGGAGAAGTCTTCTGAGAGATCCTTCTCTTACCATGGCACTAGAAAACTGAAAGGGCCCAGTCTGTGGGTCTGAAAGGCCATCTCTGTACTCTCAAATGATCTGTTTCATCACACCCACAGACAGGTGGTGGGAGGAGCTCTGAACTTTGGTAGACTGCCAGAGATAGGGTAAGCAGGATACTACTATCCATGTGCCAACTACGGCAGTGTGTTTGTTGAACATCACAATTTTTATGAGGGATAGACCAGAAATATGAGACAAAAATACACACATTCTCTGAATTTCTTGACAGCTGAGAGGTATTGATGCCTTTCACATCACAGGGGGAGTGCAAGGGGATCCACCTTGCAAGTTGCAAAATTATTTTAAATGTTTTTGAAGATAACGCCCATTCCCAAATCACTGCCTCTCATGCAAAACAGCCTGAACATTTATTAGGTAAATCTGGGAGGACCATAAAGATGTAGTTTCTCTCAGGACACTGTCAATGCTTCATCATACTAGGTTCTAGTGTACTGCAACATACATTAAGATAACAATAAAGTGAAATTTACTTCTAAATCAAACCCTATTTTCAGCCTCTGATAAGACCTGCAAAACTGATTAATATGCTTCTTAATGCACACAGACAGATACAGTTAACGGCCATCGAACAACAAGGCACAGCAACTACAAACTAAAAATACAGTTGTGTAAGTTAACTTACCGTAATGGTAGAGTTGTAACAGATTGTTGTTTTCTGGTGGAAGAAAAGCCATTATGATATCTGTTCTTATCCTGCACTCTAGGAAAATGTGATCTTGTGAAGGGGAAAGAAACAATTTCTTGAAATTTATTGTGAACCCCAACCTTTGCAGGAGAGAGAGATGGCACTTTGAAATAACTGTTCTGGAAGAGGAGCCAGAAAAAGGAGATCATCCAGGTATGGATATAGCTGAATACCTCTGATCCTGTAAATAAGCAATCACAGGGGACAAACACATTGTGAATACCCTTGGGGCAGTGAACAGACCAAACGGCAAGGCAGAGAACAGAAAGTGCAAGAAAGCCGCACAGAAATGTAAACATTTCCTGTAAAGAGGATGAATACGGATGTGAAGATAAGCATCCTTGATGTTCAGAAAGGCCATGTAGGCCTGAGGAGGAATTAGACAAAACAAAGTCTGTAAAGACAGTTTGCAGAAAGTAGGAACCTTTAGAAAAATGTTTAAATGGGAAGGGTCCTGAATGAGTCTCCAAGGACCTTCCTTCCTGAGCACAACAAACATTCTTGAGTAAAATCCCCTTCCCCTTTGGGCCAGAGGAACATAGCATGTTGAACTGCTCCTTCAGTAAGTAAATCCTTTAAAACCCATGGAAAAAGTCAACCTGTTTTGGAGGAGGCTGAGGAATGCCACTGAAGAGAGAAAGATTTTTTCCAAATCATGAAATATCCATGTTGGATAATACAGAGAACCCAGGAACACTGAGTTATACTTGCCCAAACTGGAAGCGACAGGGACAGACAAAGAGAAGTAAGTGTAAGATTTGCAAGAGGTTGGTAGTCACAGACTACCTGGCCTATCTGGAAAATGTTGTTTAGGAATAGAACCTGAAAGAGGAGATTAAGCTAAGGGGGTTTTCTAACAGCCTTCTTAGTCCTGGAAGGAAAAGAAAAAGTGGTAAGATGGCGAGTCTTTCTCCTAACAAGAGAGGATTTGGAAGGAAAATTCTTGTGAAATTTCGGGACAGGTGACACAAAATGTGTTTCAAGTCCTGAAGTTCCTTTCCCTTTTCTTGTAAGGACTTAAATAATTCTGTAGCTACAGTACCAAAAGAACCATTGTTATCCAGAGGAGCATCCATCAGTTTTGCTTTGATGTCATCTGACAGCGGCTGAAGCCTCAACCAAGAATACCTTCTAAGGATAGAGCCAGAAGCAGCTGCTCTGGATGATGCCTCTGCTGCATCATAACTGCATTTGATTAAGTGATGAGCCGCTTCAGAAGACGCTCCTAAAAGGACATAACCTGATTTTTAGTCAGAATATGGCCTGAGAAAGAAGAGCCAAGGAATATCTAGACACGTGCGTTTGACAGTTAATGGCATGGAAAGCTAAAGTGGCAGAAGTGTAAACCTTTTTCCCCAAGTCTTTCCATAATCTTGCTATCCTTATCTGAAGGAAGAAGCTTAGAGAAAGGTAATAACCTAAAAGACTTGTCTGAAGCAATGGATATTGTAAGCAGGATCAGCTGAAGGGCATTTGAAAAGGAATCTATAATCATCAGGTATCTTATAAAATCTGTCAGGCCTTTTAGGTGCAAAAGCCTGAGAATCAAGGGCCTTAGAAGCAGAGGAAAAAACATACAAAAATGCTGGCAATACATGTGGCACTGCAGAAAGAGAAGAAGGTTCCATTTGTAAAAGGTCATATCTTTTTGCACTCCAGAAACTTGAGTGCAATCCCATTTAAAGAATTCTCTCATCTTACTACGTTTCCCCAACAGACATTTCTTTCACTGGAGTATCTGCACCACTAGATTTCTTATAGGGGAAACATATTCGAAAGGAGATGTAATCTGAGTTGAATACACCAAAGAATCCTCATCAAATGAGGACTCATCCTCTGAAAACTCCTGTTCTCTAACCCTCCTAACAGGAGAAATAGTAAAGGAGGGAGCAGAAACAGCAGGAGGCATCTTAGGAGCCATCAGAACCTTAATCAATCCCTGTGAAAAAGTATCCCAAGCTGACTGAGGTGACTTAAAAGCCGGAAGATGCTTAGTTTTTTGTTTTTTCTTAACATGCACCTCTGCTTGATGGCAACTGTAAGGACCCAATGTAGGCATGCCTTCAATGACAGACACCTGGACCTCTTCCCTTACAAGAATTGGTCTCTGGACCCTTCTGACACTACAAGCTGTGGCTACTCTTGATCATCAGATACAGATAATTGCACTGCCTCTGAGGACGTGCCTACATTGAATTATTTAACAGCATCCATGGTGGTACACGCCAAAGAACCATACTCAACCTCCAAACGTACCTCCAGGTCTTCACTAACCTCAAGGGATATGTCGGCGAAGGAGGTGCAGCAAAATAGGATTCAGGACTAGGCTTACTGATCTTCCTCTTCAAAGTCAGCTCGGCCAAAGAACCTTCCATAACGTCCTTGGCTAGTTTTGTTCAAATGTCAGTTCTCTAAATAAAGATTGAAAGCCAAAAGACAGCTTTGCAAGCTCTTTGGGACAAATGCCTGACAAACAGATTAGGAACGGTGGTCGTGATTTGGGCCTAGACAAAAAAGACAAAGATCATGACTATCCTTATGTGGAATTACTGCCTTCCACACCTACACTTGCCCTTCCTGGTTGACATGAACTAAACAAAACAGGCAGTACCATTAAAAAATGTAAATCCCAATGGGGCACTTATCTGAAAAATGGAAGCAGCAAAATGGAAACAGCAGCAGACCAACATATGAGTCAGGCTTTCTGAATGGTGGCAGAGAAGTTCTGACGACTGTACGTGCGGCTGTCGTTTTTATGGCTAACATTTGATAAGCCATACATGCAATGTTCCACATATTTGCAGTAACTAAAAGCTGTTGTATGCTGGCCGGAAGTCGGGTCGCTTGTGGCAAAGGATCTTCACATGTTAAGAATACTGCAACATTACAACAGAAGGACATTAGGCCTTCTCGGAGTACCAATATGTAGGATGCCTTTAAGAAATCCTTTGACTTCAAAATGAGAAGTCAAGGGACGATTCAATGGCAGACAAGCAGAAATGGCTGATAAATGGGCCTTTACAGAAGAACAGGCCAAGCCAGACTGGAGCAAATCACACAAATACCAGAGGGACCACTACTGAAAAAGGGTCCTGGTTATGAGCATGGCACCAGACTGAAAAACTCTTCCATTTGGACATGTACAATTTTTTGTTTGAGGGTTTCCTTGTCTCCTGTAAAACCCAGAGCATGTCCTCAGAAAAGAGGTGCCTGAAAGGGAAAACCCTATCACCCACAATGTCAGTTGCAGAGTGGACAAATAGGGATGGATGAGAGGCCTCTTGTCCTGGGTGAAAAGATCCAACCTGTGAGGTAAGTTGTGATGATTGCCATTGGCCAGACACATTAAGAGGGGGAACCAGTGCTGTCTTGGCCAAAAGGGAGTCAATAGCAAGATTTCTGGACAGTCCAGCTGACTCTTCTCCAGGACTCTTAGAAGCAGAGGAAGAGGAGGGAAAGCATAAAGAAACCTTCCATTCCACAGAAAGGACAGAGTGTCTGTCTTCAGGGCCAGATGGCAAGGCACTCTGGAACAGAAGAGAGGAAACTGCCTTTTCAGAGGAGAGGCAAAACGATCTACCCGAGGAATACCCCACCAATGGACAATGTCCAGAAACATGCCTTTGTGAAGTAGCCATTCGTGAACCTGTGTTTTGGACATGCTCAGAGTCTGCCACAAGACTGTGCTCTGAAGGAATGTATACTGCCTTAAGAGTGAACTGATAACTCACAGCCACACACCAAGCCTGAAGTGTTATCCTCCAGAGGAGGTAAGATTTCATGCCCCCTTGTTGGTTGACATACCACATCACTGTTGTGTTATCTGTGTACACCTTCAAGCAGCCCGGACAGAACAATGGGTGGAAAGCCTGAAGGGCCACAATCGGAGCCCTAATTCTCTTTGATGTTGATATGGTCCGACTTCTGATGGAGAGGCTAAAGACCCTGAACTTTCAGGTGACCAAGAGATGCCCACCACACCATGTCCAAGCCATTAGTGAATAGCTCTTGACAAGGGACTGAGTCTGAAACAGCCAGCCAGGGTTAAGCGCGAAATGTTGAATCCAGCACTCAAATTCCTTCTTCAGACAGGGAAGGAGAGGTATACTAAATTCCAGAGGGTAACAATGCTGCAGCCAAACCAACCTGAGGTACCACTGAGGCTTCCTCATATGCAGTCTGGCAAGAGGAAGCATCAGAATAAAAGAGGCAATAAATCCCAGGGCCCAAAGAAACTCCCTGGCTGGTGTGGCAGTCAGGGGAAGAAGAGACTGAAAGAAGGCCGTCAATGACAATACCTCTGGAGGCATAAGAGAGGCCAACATTGGCAATAGCTGAATTCTGCAACCCAGATGCAAATGATCCTGATAGGGAGAAATTATGGACTTTTGGAAGTTGATAGTCAACTCCAGACTCTGAAGGAGGGAGATGGTGAACTGCAGATCCTGAAACAACAGACTGGGAAAAGGTGCCTGAAGCAACGGTTCATCTAGATAAGGACAAATCTGAATGCCTTGGAGCCTGCAGAAGGCAGTCACAGCAGCTAGGTATTTTGTGAATACCCTTGGGGCAATACAGAGGCCAACGGGCACAGCAGATAACTGAAAATGAGAGGAAGAGACAAAGAAACGTAAAACCTTCCTGAAGACAGGGTGAATAGGGATATGAAGGTAAGCATCTTTCAAATCCAAGGACACCAGAAAAGCCTGGGGTAAGAAAAGAGGAAATACAGAGTTTGAAGAGTAAGTATCTTTAAAGAAGGGATATCGAGAAAGGTGTTGAGCCACGAGAGATCCAAAATAGGTCTCTAAGTACCCTCCTTTTGAGGAACCATGAACATCCTGGAATAAAATCCCTGTCCCTCTTGGTAAGGGGGGGGCAGGGTGAATGGTTTCCGGGTTTAACAGGGACCCCAGAGCCTCTGGGAAATAAGGAAGTTGCTCTAAAGGAGGTTGAGGAATTTCAGAAAAAGGAGGGAGAAATATCCATATCATGAAGTAACCCTGATGGGTGATGAAAAGAACCCAAGAGTCTGAAGTGATGAAATGCCAATTTGGAAGAAAAAGGGAAAGGTGAAGGGGAAAAAGAAACCTCATCTAAAGGCAGGGGGAAGAATTATCAAAGACAATAAAGGCTTATCAGATAAAGGAGGCTTCTGGGCCACTGAAATCTGAGCAGCCTTAGCAGAGGGAGCCCACCCCCAACCCTTCCTGCTCTTAGAGGCCTGGCGTGGTTGCCTGTGAACAAAAGCTGATCTAGAAGGATAACTCTTCTGGAACTTAGGGATAAGAGAAACAAAAATATGTTTGAGTTCTTGCAAGGCTTTGCCCTTCTCTTGAAGAGACTTAAACAAGTCAGCAGCAGCCCCAAAAAGTGTGATCCAATGGAACATCCAACAACTTGGCTTTAATGTCTTCAGGAAGAGACTGGAGACGAAGCAAATAACACCTCATGATGGACCCAAAAGCCACAGCCCTATAAGAGTTTGTCAGCAGCATCACGCTACACTTAATCCACTTCAGAAGCAGAACCTAAAAACGATAAGGCAGAGGATTTGCCATCAAAATCAGGGAGGCAGAAATAACCTGAAAAGCCTGAGCAATCAAGGCCAGAGCATACCTAGTCATGTGGGTTTGGTAAAATTAATAGCCCTAAAGGCCAGAGTACCAACAGTGTAAACTTTCATGTCAATCCTCTCTACTGCCCTGCTATCCTTATCAGAAGGCAAAAGTTTGGAAGAGGGCAAACGTTTAGAAGCTTTGTCAGAAGAGACTGACACCATAGCAGGATCAGAAGGACATTTAAATAAAAAGATATTCCTCAGGAACTTTACAGAACCTATCAGGTTTCTTAGGGGGAGGAGGAGGCTGAGAATCAGGGGCCTTGAAAGAAGCAATGAAAGTATCTAACAAGGCAGCCAACACAGGAGGAATTCCTGATGGTTTAGGAGTGTCCACCTCAACTCATATCTTCTCTGAATATATGACACTTGAGAAGAATCCCACTTAAAGAATTCCATCATCTTAGCAAATGTAACCCCCAAAGGACAATTCCTCAAAAGGACACTCACGGTTGTCTCATCATCAGAACCGCAAGATCAAGGCGAAGGCATCTGTGAAGAACAGGACAAAGACCCCTCACCAGACAAGGAATCCTCATTTGAGGAATCCATTCCACAAACCATTAAGGAGAAACAGCAGTCTAAAGAGGAGCAGGTACTGAAACCCCTTGAAGAGGCTTTAGGGCCATTACGGCAGAGAGCTATCCACACCAAATGCAACACATAGCCCTCCAGAACACCCCCCATCACAGCTCTCACATAAAAACACAAACCACACACCCACCTTCGCGGAGGCTCTTAAAAGAATTCTACACACACAGCAGAGACCTCCAAGGGAGAAATGCACTTGACCACCACAACATAGCACAAACCACAAGACACATAGCTCATCTACACAGTGTGCCTCTCAACCTAAGTCCCAAGGCAAAACAGCTGGCCCAATACACTAATCATAGGTGACTCGATAGTGAGGCACACTGATGTCCCACTCACTAGGTTGAATAAGGAGACGGTAACAGTCAGCTATCAGGTGCCAGAATCTGACATATAACACACACTCGGGTCACTCCACAACAAGTGCAAGTATGACTCTGTCACTGTCCATGTGGGTGTGAATGACCTGAGACGCACCTCCCTAGACGACACGGAGGAGCTCTTGGATTATCTGGCCCAGGCAGGTATGTCCCTAGCTCTGAGCAGCATCCTACTGTCGCCAGAATGATGCTGCAGTACAAGTACAAAATGATTGACTTCAACAACTGGCTAAGTTTCTGGTGTCATTCTAAGGGGATCGAGTATCTGTCTGCTTGGGATGACATGATTAACAGACCTCAATGCTTTGCCAGAGATGGCCTGCTTCTGACAGCCCTGGCTTTCCGGATACTGGCTAAGGCTCTTACCACCCCTATAGTGTCTTTTTTAGGCGATGTTACACAGAGCAAATTACCACCATAACAGCTATAAATAAATGCAACCGGAGGGTCATACTGCTCAACACCAGAAGTCTAAATCTCAAGATGCACTTGCTCGAAGCACTCCTCAAAATGGAGAACATCAACATTTGTGCTGTAACGGAGACCTGGTTTAAAGCAGCAGAAAGCACCCCTGTGCTTCCAGGCTATAACTCATTCCACACCTTTCGGTCCAAGAACATGGACCAAAGCGCCAAAGGTGGTGGTGACTCCATATTCATAAAGGATATGCACACCTTCAGACTAGCAGCCCAGCATAATGCATCTGAGATACTTCAGGCACAACTAAAATTGGGTAAGACGGCGATTCAGGTCGTAGGCTGCTACAGGTCCCCAACCATGTCCCAAGACTCTCACTCCATGTTCCGATGCTCCCTTGAAGCTATTAGGATCAAACCCCAACACTCTCATACTAGGGGACTTCAACTACCCCTCCATCAACTGGGAAAACTACTCATGAACCAATACACTGGCCCAACTCTTAATGGAATTCATCAATTCCAATTTCCTGGACCACCTCATTCTTAACCCCACTACAGGAAGCAACATCCTTGATCTAGTTATTACTAACATGGGCTACCACTGCTCTACACCAATAGTCAATTCCTCCCTGGTTAGAGCCAACCACAAACTAATCACCATGGAAATCCAGATCTCACCCCCCCCCCCCCGCAAAGGTAATCACCATGAAAAACTTCTCCAAAGCTAACTTTGGGCTCCTAAAAACAAGAGGTGGCTAGCTTCATGGCACTCATGTCAATGGAAAATAGATGCATGACTGCCGAATCATACACCAATACACTGTACGAACACGTACATAAATATGCATGGAACTAGCCATACCCAACAGAACTAAGATGCCCGCCTCCAAAAAAGAAAGCCAACCTGGTGGTCCCCTGCCATTAATAAACTCTACAACAGAAGGAAGAAACTGCTGCAGAAAAAGGTGAAGTATCAAGACTGGAAGAACTCTCTTATTAGCCTCAACAAAAAGTTGAGATCCCTCATCAAAACCTCTAAAGCCAGCTATGAAGACAGAATTGTGACAGACACTAAAAACAACCACAAAGCCTTCTATTGTTATATCAGGAATCTCCACTGCAAGACCCAGGTTTGCTCTGAGTTACTGCACAAAGGTACCGCCTATACTGAACCAACAGATATTGCCAACATACTGGCAGACAGATTCAGTGACAACTTTACCCCTCTCTCCCCCCATAAAGGACCAATCACAATACTAAAGGAATGCCAGGCACCCAGTATTAATGCAGCATATGTTAAAGCTGCATTGTCCAAGGCCAAGAACACAGTTTCCATGGGACCCGACAATATCCCTGGATGTGTTCTACATGAACTACAAAGTGAACCGGCACTGCATCTATGTGCCCTGTTTAATCACAGCCTCACCTCAGGCTTTGTCCCTACCAAATGGCACACTGCTACAGTCATCCCTCTCCATAAAGGGGGAACGACTACAAACCCTAGGAATTATTGCCCCATTAGCCTGATGAGTCTAATATGCAAGGTTGTGGAGCACATCATCATGGACCTAATTAACAAGGATGTAGGATCTCCAAACTCTAGATCCCATGCAATTTAGTTTTGTGAAAGGCAGATAATGCCTGCTCAACCTGGTTGATTTTTCTGAGTCAGTCACTAGGGTACTCTGGCAGAATACTTTAACCCAGGGATACTCCCGCTAGGTAAGAAGACGGCCAATAAGTTTTGGCCAGATTCTTTAGCTGTCCAGCCTCCACTGGACTTACCTCTAGAAGCAGGTAATAGCTCTGTAGGTCAGTCGGTGTTTATGTCAGACTCCTGTACTGCGAACCTGCCCGAGGCCATCATGGATCAATCATTTTGCATGTCCTCTTGAAGCTTTGTATGCATCTACTTTGGATGTCCATATTATATTGGAATACAAATGGCATTACAGATGCAGACAAAAATGAATGAATACTTAATTATATTAAGAAATGCAGAATGCAAATGCTGTACGAGACATATTTGGAAAGAAATAAACATGTACATTTGACAAAGAAAAGGACTTCAGGATGGAAATTTAGCAAAATATGAGGGACAATGGAAAATGGGAGTGATAATACTGATTAGAGGGGCTCTGATAGTGACAAAAGAGGAAAACACAATAATATGTTTGCTGTAGTAAGGGGCTATTGGCAAGGGAAGAGGGTTAATTTACATTCCACCAAAAACTGCTATTATGGAACTTAAAGTTTTTAAGAAATAATCAGCTTACAACAGGAAATATTACTTACAGGTAGAAACTACAAATTGATTTGCAATAGTGAGGACCTAGAATGGAAAATAAAAGAGGGTAGATTTTTGAATAAACTTATGGATATATTTGGTATGGAAGGTGTGAATTCAAAACTTGGCCAGAACTTATATTACCACTTCTCAAGGTACAATAACTGGGCTAGACTGGATGGAGATTATATTACACAAGAACGTATACATTTAATTAAAAGCTTTGACACATACAATAGCATTTTTTCATATCAAGCTCTGATAAAAGCTAAGACAAAAATGCAGGGCAATGAAGTAAAATTGAGCATCTGCTGCTTTCCAACCAAACTGTTTAAAAAGAGAGGAATTTAAGAAATAGTGGAAATTATTTGAAAGTTATTAGAGAAAATAGAAATTTCTTAAGAAATGACAGCGAGTAGGATAAAATGAAAATGGAGTTTAAAAATATGGTAGAAATAAATGAGTAAAACATAGTTAAGGAGTAATAGGAATTATTTAGAGGGGTTCACAAAAAGGGGAATCTTACAGAACAAGATTATGCAGAACTGCAGACAGCTAAAGAGAAAAAAGGGAGAATGTGAATAATATGCATGAGTTTAGAAAGAGTGCTGTTAAGCAATTATGTTTTGATAACTCCAGATCACAAACAATTTTATCACAACAAATCATACCAACCTCTCTTACCAAACTATCTATATCTTCTATTCACCATCTCTTCGCCATCCAAGAGAAAAATACTTCATCCTTCCCTACTATACTTCCTTTTAGTTTCCTCCTTCCAAGTCAACTATTAAACATCATCGTTCATGCCCATTTTATCTTGATATCAAATTAACATACATTTCATTATGTCAGTCATATTATTATGTATGCAGCTACCTGTTAACTGTATAATGATGTACTTTAACTGATTAACATATCCTTATAAATAATTTGCTTTAAATGTTTATTTTCTACGCCATAACTGTGGAGCTTTTCTCACCAGGTCTCCACTGAAAATGAGTGTCTGACCCAGTGGACTTACCCGAACAACAAATGTCAATAAATAAATATAAATAACTTGTACAACAAAGAGTAGAAAGGGCTATGCCAAACCTTGCCTAAGGAAATTATTCGTGAAGGGGATAAGGCAAGAGTTATGTGAGATTAGTCTATCCTTCCAATAGGAAGTGGTAGTTTAGGATTACCTGGTTTGAAGTTATATTTTAGAGCTACACAATTAAGGTTCATTTGCATAACATAACCAGAAAGTTATAATTCAAATTGGAAAGGGATGATAATGAAGCAGGGGGGAATTCGAAAGAAGAGAGTGATTTTGGATGCGTATGCTTAAGGAGAAAGTACAGTTTTGTACCTACCATAAATGTAGATGTTCGAGTGTATACACTGCTGCAGTCATTACATTTGGGTTATCCTGCTGTAAGACGGTTCCCCAGTCGGCCTGAGTTCCAAAGTCTTGGTCCGGCATCGGTTGCTGTCGCCTCCTCGCTGACGTCAGTGCGACGGGGGTATATAAGATGCAGCCGACGAAATTTTCTTCAGTTTTTCTTGCCCCAGATGTCAGGTGCCCCCAAAGAGGTAGGCAATTCAAATTGCTAATAAAACATACATAAGAAAAGCAATCAACAACTTTCAGTTACCAGCAAATACTCCCCCCATAGGTAGTAAAGGGTAGAAGACATAGGTACGTACCAGCAAATAAGAGGGGAAGGAAGGAGGGTAACCTGGACTGCAGCAGTGTATACACTCGAACATCTACATTTATGGTAGGTACAAAACTGTACTATGTTCATCATGTTACACTGCTGCAGTCATTACACTTGGGTAGAATCCCAAAGCTGAGGTAGGGTGGCTGGTTCTATAAGGCATTAGGAGTGGCTGTAAGGCCCTGCAGCACTGCAGTGGCGAAGCCAGCTCTGGATTTAGAGTATACAGGCAGATGGTAATGCTTGGTGAAGGTATATACAGAACTCCAAGTTGCTGCTTCCAAAATGTCCTTGGTAGGTACTCCTCTGAGGTAGGCAGTTGAAGTGGCTGTTGCCCTGGTGGAGTGAGATCTAATGCTGTTAGGTACAGGTTTCCCATGATGTGTATAGCAGAAACGTATACAGTGAGCTATCCATTTTGAAATAGTCCATTTTGAAATGGCTTTTCCCTGTGCTCATGCAGCATATGCTACCAATAATTGCTCAGATTTTCTGAAAGCTTTGGCTTTGTCTAAGTAGAAGTGTAACTGCCTGTGTTATGTCCAAAGAACGCAGTAGTCTCTCCCCTTTATTCTGCGGATTTGGATAAAAAGCTGGCAAGTGAATAGTTTTGGTTTAGAGCCACACTTGATATCACCTTTGGCATAAATGTAGGGTTAGTTCTTAAAGACACCCTGTCTTGGTGGAAAATGATGAAAGGTTCCACTGCCATTAGTGCCTGTAATTCTGAAACTCTTCGTGCTGATGTTATTACCAGGAGCAGAGCAGTTTTCTAAGAGATATATTTTAAATCTGCTGTGTTAGCTGGCTCAAAAGGAGGTAAAGTTAGTTTTTCCAACACGAAATTGAGGTCCCAAGTTGGAGCAGGTGCTCTATGGGGCAGTCTTATGTTTTTAGCCCCTCTGAGATACTATTTTAGCAAAGGATTAGAGAAAATTAGTAGATCCGTATTGTAATGAGCAGAGATGGCAGAGGCGTGGATCTTGATGGATGAAAAGGAGAGGCCTTTGTCCAGCATCTCAGTTAAATATTGTAGTATCTGAGGAATATTTGGGACAAGAGGGTCAAGGCTGTGAGCCTGGTTCCAGGCACAGAATCTCTTCCATTTATCCGAATAGGCTTTCCTAGTACTAGGCCTTCTGGCCTCCAGAATGACATCCATAACAGCTTTGGAGAGAGACATTGCTTGCTTGACTAAGGAATCTTCCATGTAGCCAGATTTAAAGTCTTTAGCTGGCTGTGAAGTATCTGATTGTTGTGCTGAGTCAGCAGATGTGGGATTTGAGGCAAAATCCAGGGTGGTCCTTGTGCTAAGTTCTTTAAGATTGTGTACCAGTGCTGGCGTGGCCAGTCTGGTGTAATCAGGATCATCTTTGGCTCTTCTTGCCTGGCTTTTATGAGTACCTTTGGAAGGACAGGTAGCGGTGGGAAAGCATATACTTGTAGGTTTTTCCAGCTGAATGAGAGGGCATCCACTTTCCATGCTTGTGGATGGCAAGTCCTTGTGCAGAATTTCTGTAGCTGACAGTTCATTGGCGATGTAAACAGAACTATGCCTGGGCTCCAACATTTCTGTGTTATCATTCTGAATATTTGTGGATTCAATTCTCATTCGTGGGGATCCATGATGTTTCTGCTTAAGTCGTCTGCCAGTGTGTTTTTCTCTCCTGGCAGGAAGTGTGCTTGCAGATGAACTTGATAGTTTAGAGCTGTGTTCCATAAGGTCATGGCTTGTCTGCAGAGGGGATAAGAGTGAGTGCCCCCTTGCTTGTTTATGTACCACATAACCGTGGTGGTGTCTGTCTTTAGTAGTAGCTGTCCTGGATGCAGCAGGTCCTTGAAGGCTATAATCACATTTTGTACAGCTAGCATCTCTTTTTGATTGATGTGAAGATGCCTTTGTTCTGCGGGCCACTTGCCCTGAATACATTTTCCTGCCATGTGTGCTCCCCAGGAGTAATCCGATGCATCTGTTGTCAGTGTTTGCCTGGCTTTGGGTTGAGTAAAAGGCTGTCCCTTGTTGAGGTGACAAGCTTGAGCCCACCATCGAAACTCCTGTTGAAGGCAAGGAATTAGTGGTATAACTGTTTCCAAACTTTGACAGTGTTGAGACCAGACACTCTTTAGGTACCATTGTAGTTTCCTCATATGCAGCCTGGCATATGGAATTAGTAGTATGCAAGATGCCATGTAACCCAAGGCCTGCAGAATTTTTCTTGCAGGGAGTTGGGTTCTTGTTGCCATCAATTGAAAATATTGAGTCAGTTGTCCTTGCTTGTCTGGCGGGAGATAAGCCATCTGGTCCGCTGTATTCAAGCTGGCACCCAGGAATATTATCTCTTGTGAGGGCACTAGTTTTGATTTATTTTTGTTTACTGTGTACCCTAGGCAACTTAACTTTTTTACAAACGCCAGATGCTTTAGAAGAATGCGCTTGCTCTCTGCTTGAATCAGGCAGTTGTCCAGGTACGGATAAATTTGAATTCCTTTCTGTCTGCAAAATGCAATTACTGGTGCCAGGCACTTTGTGAAGACCCTGGGCACAGTACTTAAGCCAAAGGGCAGTGCAGAGAATTGATAGTGCATTGAACCAGCTATGAATCTGAGGTATCTTCGGCAGTTTTTTCTGATAGGGACATGCAGGTATGCCTCCTTGAGGTCCAAGGTTATGAGCCAAGCTTTCTTGCCCAGCATGGGAAGAAGCTACTGTAGTGTCAACATTTTGAATTTCGGAACATTCAGGTAAGTGTTTAGTGAAGAAAGATCCAGAATAGGCCTCCAGGCTTTGTCCTTTCTGGGAACCAGAAAGAGTCCTGAGTAAAATCCTTGTCCTTGCTCCTGTGGTGGTACTTTTTGAATAGCTCTCATGTCCACGAGTGCTGTAATTTGTTTTTGAGCCTCTGCCCATTGATTTGGTGGCAGATTTGGCATTCCTTTTAACCTTGGCAGAGTGTGAAAGTGGAACCTGTAACCTTGAGATACAATGTTGAGAACCCATTTATCTTTGGTGATCATATGCCAATTGTGATAGAAAAGTGCCAGTTTTCCTCCCAAGGGGGCTGCCAAGAGAGAGCTGTTTGGCAGCTGTAGTGGGAAGTCATTGGGGCGTTTTTTTTATATGGTTGGGGCCTGTCTTCCCCTTCTTTCTGGCCTGATGCACCCCATTGTCGAGGCCTGTAAGGACCTTTGGTTGACCTCTACCTCTTGGACGTCTGTATCTGCCCCTTTGAGGTCTGTCTGTAACTGGAAAGGACCAATTCTTTGTTGGCCAATTTCTTCTAAATCGAGGAGGCTGAACCTGTAAGAAATTCTTCACCGTTTGCACAGATTTTGACTTATCCCCCATTTTCTTTAATACCTCTTCTGCCTTAACTCCAAATAACACATCCTGCTGCAAAGGTGCATCCAATAGTTTTGCTTTAACATGATCTGGTAACGAATGTTCTTTTAACCAAGCATGTCTTCTAATGACAGAACCTGTAACTGCTGCTCTACAGGAGGCCTCTAAAGAATCAAAACCACATTGCAAAGTATGTTTTCCCACTTGTTTAGCTGCATGCAATAAATCCTGCATTTCCTTAAAATTAGGAGGATCTGAATCTGGAAGCATTTTCTGTTTCAACTGAGACATCAAAAATTGCTGATATTTTAGCATGTGAAACTAGCAATTTAGGGCCCTCATTGCTAAAGTTGCAGACGTATATACTTTCTTCCCCCATCTGTCTAATGCTCTGGAATCTCTGTCAGAGGGGACTGGATTCTTTGCTGATGAGGCCTTAATCCCTTTGGGTCCCTGAGAAATAGTTTCAGGGTCAGCAACAGGGCTTTTATAAAGAAATTTGTGTGAGTCAGGGACACTGTAGTATGTCAGGCTTAACTGGGGCTGGAGGTAAAGAATCAGGATTAAAGCTGGCTTCAGTATACGCATAATCCACAATATCTAACATTGGCGGAATAGCAAGGGGTCTGTGTTGAGGTAATAAAAGGAAGTCTCTGAGCCTTTTCTTGGATTCAGAGTAATCCTGGCCTTCCCAATGGAAATGCTCCCTCATGGTATGTAACGTTTCCCCAAAGGAGTAGTCCTTAGGTGGAGAGGCTGATGGAATTGATTCCTCAGCATCAGAATCCTCATAAGGGGGTAAAGAGTATCCTAGGTCTGAGGATGAGTCTGAAGAGATGGATACCTGGTCGGATGAGTCATAGGCTGCATCCTGTCTAGGCCTTTTATCAGGTGGGGGATGGGACCCCCTGATCACAGTGATTAGGTCTTCGGCCATTTTGAGCATTTGTTTCTTAGGCATGGAGGCCTGTCCTGGAGAATGCTGTATTTGTTTCTTTGTTTTTAATGGTGGTTTAGACTTAGCAGAAGAGCTAATGCTTAACTGAGTAGGTCTGAAAACACCCTCTGAAGCTGCGGGTTGATCAGCTACTCTGGATCCCTCTGAAGGAATAGTTTCAGTAGGCTGAAAATCTTGCACTTCCGAAGGCCCAGCCATCTCCACATGGGAGTCAGAAGCGGCATGTGGTTCTACAGAAGTGGTCGTCAGGGGCTGCGAAGGCACCTCGCTGAAAACCGGAGAACCGGCGACTGGCCTAGAAGAGGCTTCGTCGTCAGTTTTGGGTCTCGGATGCCTATCCTTGTCTTTGCACTTTTTATGTATTCCGGTCATCGGAAGTTCCGACGGCACTGTGTAATTGAATTTTCTGCCAAAATAATGTTGGGCAAAATCAAACAGACGTTTAATAGTGCGCTTCTTAAACCTAGCACAAAACCGACAATCAGTGACGTCGTGGTCTGGGCCTAGGCATGGGATACAAAAAGAATGGAAATCCTTATGAGGTATTTGTTTCCCACAAGAAGTACAGTTATTAACTTTTACTGACATCGGTCTGAGGCAAGAAAAAGTTTCCCCAACGGGGTACTTAGCTTTGTAGAAGACTTCGGTTCTGGATTCGGAATGAAAATCTCAGGAGTCGTCCGACCGGCACTTGCCAACTGCTTTTGCTTCTGGCACCGCGCAGCAAGAAAGACTGAAGAAAATGGCGTCGGCTGCATCTTATATACCCCTGTCGCACTGACGTCAGGGAGGAGGCAACAGCAACCGATGCCAGACCAAGACTTTGGAATTCAGGCTGACTGGGGAACCGCCTGACGGCAGGATAACCCAAGTGTAATGACTGCAGCAGTGTAACACGATGAACATCAACAAATATAAAGAATATTATAATTATAAAACAGCGGAAAATATTCTAACTAATGTAACACAAAAATGGAGAAAGGAGATTTTGACAATAAGGATGATTGCAATTACGAGTACAGAAAATAAGCAAAGAGGGGCTGAAAGTTACTGCCAAGAAAACTGGCAAAAGAACCAAGGTACTGAGAGCAAATAACTATAAAATAATTCCACCACATAGATAAAGCCGGTATACTAAGAAATCAGATAAAATAAAACAAAATGTAAAGTAAACCGGCACCATGACACTCAATACTTAAAACAGCTGGAATTTTAAAACAGTTGGAAATTTACTAAAGCTTGCTAGTACTAGACTTTCACCAATACAGGTTTCATCAGGCAGTCAGCTGATTTAAAACACATGATTTAAATACAAAAAGAAAAAGGTCATGTAACTACACCTTTAAAAAATAACACATACAAAAGGCTAACACATGAATAAATACTTTATACACTCTAGGAACACTAAAAAAATACAAAAATCTACATACAAACACAAGTAAAAACCGTAAAACTTTTAAAACCTTTTATATCTATCTGTGTATCAAAATTATTTAATTTTATTTTATCTTTCAGAACTGGCTTTATTGTCACATCTTCATTGAGAGCAGGTGGACGGTGTGTTTTAAAACGTATTATCCACTTATTTTCAAGAATTCCTGTGTGGTTTCTTCAGGTCATCAACTCTTAAGCTTTCCTGTATATTCTGTAAAATAAAAAAGCAAAATTCATGAGATGTGTCTGTTTAATATGCCTATACAATGCATTCGTGTCTAGCTGCCCTCTCATGTCAGATACATGCTCACAAATTCTCTCTTTAAACTTTCTATTTGTTTTGCCTATATAGAAGGTACTACAGATCAGGGATTTTGCCATGTATATTATGTTTTTAGTATTACATGCCCCATGGCATCTAAGATGGAATCGTTTTTAGACTAATTGGATGCTTAAACGTTTTTCTGTGAAGACATACCTGCAGAATTGACAATCGTTAAACTTTGGGTTCCATACTTGATATACATACCGTGTTTATATACTTCCCCTGTTCCTTATAAAATAAAATATTTTTTAAATTACTAGATTATTTATACCTAAAAGTTAGCTTATCTACTCCTACTGTAATATGTACCAGTGTTTTTTATAATATTCTGCATTTGATGAGTATGAACAACACAGGGTAAAACACACCTAAATAAAGTTAACTTTGTCATTATTACTTAGTGAAGTAATGTATTTATCAGAAAATATAGGTTTAATTTTATCAATGTTATCTTGCATGTGTTGCTATATTCACTACATTATGTTCCTTATAACCTCTTTTAAAAAATTGTTCATCATGATATTAAATTGTATGTCCATGTTTTCTTTTCTTGTATTCAGTCTAGCCACATGGGTAAACAGATTTTTCACTATATTTTTTTAAAAAAATGAGGAGGGTGCCATACTACTCTTGTGTAGATATGTATTTTTTCTTGACATTTTTCTTAAATAATGTAGTTTCAATTTTACCAGTGGTTCTCTTAATTTAATATCTAAAAAATCTATTTGTGTATAATGTATGGTATGTTTAAACAGTAAAATTCAATAGTTGAAGTTAAATATAATAAAAAGTTGGAATATGCAGAAAGAGAACCACTACATATTAAAAACAAATAATCCACAAAATGCTTATAAAACAGAACATTATTAAGAAAGCTATTACTCGTTTCAGAATAAAATAAAATTAAGCTCCCATTTATGCATAACCAAATTTGCACCGCTGTTAGCCATGAGTGTACCCATAGCTACTCCTTTACACTGTTAGATATTTTTATGAAACAAAAAAAAAAAAACATTGTTAGTTAAAACCAGTTCTGCTAAATCACAAATGGGTGTTAATCTCAGCTGCTGAAAACTGTATGCAATGCTATAAATTCAAGGTACTCTATTCCAATATCATTCTTTTGTTGTTGTGTCTTTCTGCTTTTCCTGGTTAGGGGTCGCCACAGCGGAACTCCGGTCCGCTAATGATTGGCAGTAGATTTTTACGTGCCGAATTGCCAGCCCTGATGCACAACCTTCAACGAAGGCATGCCCATTCACGTATGTCTCCATACATAAGACGTTCTAGCTGAGAATCGAACTGGACAACGTCTTACTGTGAGGCGACAACACTACCGCAGCACCACCACTGCAGTCTCCAATATCATTCTGTACTGATGTAAATAGGGCATCTATGTCTAATGTAACAAAGTAGCAATCAGCAATATTGTTGCAAAAAGACCAGTCATACAGGTGTGTCAAAAACTGGGATGTATCCTTAACTATTACAGTAGAATAACTTGGGGCATGTTTAAGTTTATGCTCCAAGTAGTTTGAGATTGGTTCTGTAATCCAACCATTTGCTGAAACAATATCTTAATGGTGGGGTAGTGACTGATTTATGAATTTTTGGAATTCTATACATGACTGGTATTTTGGGAGCAGTCACATGAAAATAGTCCAACATTTCCAAAGTAATTTCTCCATTAAGGTGCATGTTATAGTTCATACTATTTACTTTTGTTGTAATACTATTAACCTGCTTCCTGTTGATGGCTAAATACTCACTGCTACTTAACATATCATACATTTTAGTACTGGAATCATTAATACCTAAAATAACAATGCCACCACCCTTATCTGCTGCTTTTATAACTATGTTGGGGTTAGCAGCTAAAGATCTAATAGCTTGTTGCTCAACCATTAAGTTGTAAAAACAACTGCTGGTTTTCATTGCTTGATAAATATTGTCTACTGCTTGCTCAAAGAGTATATAAGCTAACTTTTAGGTATAAAAATCTAGTAATTTAAAAAAATATTTTATGTAATAAGGAACAGCAGAAGTATATAAATACAGTATCTATATCCAAGCATGGAACCCAAAAATGTAACAATTGGCAATTCTGCAGGTATGTCTTCACAGAAACAACTTTAAAGCATCCAGTTAGTCTAAAACGATTCCATCTTAGATGCCATGGGACATGTAATACTAAAAACATAATATACATGGCAAAATGCCTGATCTGTAGCACCTTCTATATAGGTAAAACAAATAGAAGGTTTAGAGAGAGAATTTGAGAGTATATACCTATAAGAAGGCAGCTAGACACAAATCTGTTATATAGGCATATTAAAACAAACTGACACATCCAACGAATTTTGCTTTTTCATTTTACACAATATATAGGAATGCTTAAGAGGTGGTGACCTGAAAAAACACACAAATTATTGAAAATAAGTGGACAATACGTTTTAAAGCACACAGTCCACCTGGTCTCAATGAAAGTGTGACAATAATGCCAGTTCTAAAAGATAAACAAAATAAAATTAAATAATTGATAGATATAAAGTGTTTGAAAAGTTTTAGTATATGTTTTTTACTTGTGTTATATGTAGATGTGTATTTTTTAGTATTCCTAGTATGTGTAAAGTACTTTTTCACTTGTTAGCCTTTTTGTGTATTACTTCTTTAAAAGTGTAGTCACATGACCTCTTCCTTTTTGTATTTAAATCACGTATTTTAAATCAGCTAACTATTTGCCTGAAGAAGCCTGTATTGGTGAAAGTCTACTACTAGCAAGATTTAATAAATTTTCTGCTATTTAAGTATGGAGTGTCCTGGTGCCAGTTTACTTCACATTTTGTTTTATTGAGAGCAAATAACTAAACAGGGAAAGGTAATGAGTGGGATGAGGTCAAGATATTTGAATTACTGGTTAGAGACTGCCCTCCCTATCAGGGATAGAAATCAGTGTACAGGCAGGCAAAGGGCTAAAGGAATTCTAAGTTAAAGACCTGCTCTGGTAGCATTTTTAGATGGATCTTGAAAATAAGTTGCTGCTAAAAAAGGGATAAATAGTACGGCAGATAAAATACTGCAGGACAACTATAATATACAATCACAGGTGGTTAGAAAAAATTGTGAAGAGACTGGAAAAGCACTTTACATGGGAACAATAGGACAATATATATACGGTTCCCAAGAATGCAAAGTAGAGAAAGTTTAGTACTTTTGCTTGGAAGTGGTTGTATAGGTATTTTTATAACTCAAGGAAGCTTCAAAGAATGTTCCCTTGCGTAGACAGCAGATGTTGGCGGTATGATGGGGAACTTATGTTTTTGGGGTGTAATCAGTTGGCAGACTTTAAAAATACCCTGCATCTGAATTGCCTAGACATAGCAAGGCCTTAACTTGAATTATGTTGGTTGCCAAAAAAGCAATAGCTACAAAATGGAAATCAAAATCTAAACCAACTATATTTGATTATAAAAGAGATAAAAGAACTGGAAGAAGGATCTTTAGAAATGGAAAGGAGCAAATTACATAGAAATAAATGTAAAATAAGGGAAAGAATAGTTGTGTAAAGTCTTACCATAACCATAGATGTCCTTCTCTGCCATGTTGCAGTATTCTGTACTTCTTGGATCACCTCCTCTTGCTACCCGAACC
Source organism: Protopterus annectens (assembly GCF_019279795.1). Classification (NCBI taxonomy): domain Eukaryota; kingdom Metazoa; phylum Chordata; order Ceratodontiformes; family Protopteridae; genus Protopterus; species Protopterus annectens. The sequence goes on from NC_056728.1 coordinate 257,716,115, forward strand.
TCTGGCCAGTCCTCAAAAGTTTGTAGTCACTGCTAGGTGTGTGGGACATCTGACATGGCTAGACTAGCGTGGGCCATAAAGTGATGTCTGCATGCACCAGACTTCAGAACTGAGCACCTCAGTTGGATCCCAGTCCTAGGACATGCTGTGCAAGTCCAGTGCCATCTAAGATGGAAAAGTATGTTAACAGGAGGGGCAGGAGGGAGGAAAGGAATACTGCAACATGGAAGAGAAGGACATCTATGGTTATGGTAAGATTTAACACAACTGTTCTGTGTCCTTCTATTCACATGCTGCAGTATTCTGTACTCTTGGGTGAGTGCCAAAGCCCATTGTGAGGATTGTGAGGGTGGTGGCTTGGAGGAATTCTCTGTAAATCCATGGAGGATAGCCCTCTCAAATCCAGCCTTGGATCTAGAGATTTGGTCTACTTTGTAATGTTTGGTGAATGCATAGACAGATGTCGAAGCGGCTACCTCTAAAATGGTAGAGGTGGCCCGACCTTTAAAGTAAGCTCCAGAAGAGGCCATAGCCCTAGTGGAGTGTGCTTTACCCTTGGATCCCAATGATTTCCCATGGTGTGCATAACAGAAGGCAATTGCCCTGGAAATCCAGGCTGAGATTGTCTGTTTTATTATGGCTTTCCCCAGGGCTCTGGGATGGAAAGAGACAAACAACTGGTCAGCCTTCCTGAGAGACTTAGTCTTGTCCAGTAGAACCTAAGCTGTCTGTGCACATCAAGGGAGTGCAAGACTCTCTCACTGTCACTTTGTGGGTGGGCAAAGAAGGGGTGGAGGTGGATGGCTTGGTTTAAGGAAAGCTCATTGACCACCTTGTGCATGAAGGATGGATTGGTCCTAAGGATTACCCTATCTTTATGGAATATGAGAACGGGGGGAATGGCCATGAGAGATTGTAGCTCAGACACTCATAGCTGAAGTCAAGGCCACAAGGAGTACTGTTTTCCATGTGCAGTGTTTTAGAGAAGCCTTGGACGCCAGTTCAAAGGGGGGTGCCGTGAGCTTCCCCAATACATAATTCAGGTCCAAGGAGGGGGGAATGGGTTTCCTGGGGGGCCGGAGATGTGCACTCCTTTTAGAAACAACTTTGCAGGTAATCTGGAAGCCAGAGGGGGTTCCAGAGGCAGACAAGCTGAGAAGGCAGACATATGAGCCTTGATGGAGGAGTATGCTAATCCTGTCTGCACAAGTTCACACAGATAAGACAGTATCAAAGGGACTTGGCTCAGTAATGGATCCAAGCCTCTGCAGACACCATATGAAGAATCTTTTCCATTTGGATACATAAGATCTCCTGCCATTAGGTTTCCCAGTCTCCTGCAGGACTGTGAGTACGTCCTCATTGTATAGGTGTCTGTAAGGGATCATAATTCTATCACCCACTGGGTGAGGTGTAGAGATTGCCAGTATGGATGGATTAGAGATCCCTTGTCCTGTGATAGAAGGTCCACTCTGTGGGGTAACCCGTGGTGATTGCCCTTGACTAAAACCAGAAAGGGGGGACCAGTGCTGTCTTGGCCAAAAGGGGGGTCACCAGCAAGATTTTTCGTCTGTCCTGCTGACTCTTCAGTAGGACATTCTGAATAAGAGGGAAGGGAGGAATGCATAGAGAAAAGTACAGTTATGTACACTTACCATAAATGTAGATGTTCGAATGTATTTACTGTTGCAGTCATCACACTTGGGTTATCTGCCGGCAGGTAGCCTTCAGTCGGCCCGAATACTAGAAACTTAGTATTTCTGCGTCGGATGCTGTCACTCCAGGACTGACGCCAGGTCGTCAGGGATATAAAAACAGGCAGCCGATGTCATTACATCAGTTTTTCTTGCCCCAAATGTCAGGAGCCCCCACAAATAGGAAGCTAAGCTATGGTGGGGAAAAGACCACCAGCGAAAAGTAAATACCAAAACCAATTCCGCTAAAAGGGGTGAGTAATAGCCATAGAGAGGAAAGAGAGAGAAAAAACAGGGGGCTGGAGGGAGGGAAACCATGGCCTTAACAGTGAATACACTCAAACATCTACATTTATGGTAAGTGTACACAACTGTACTATGTTCTTCATGTTTCACTGTCGCAGTCATCACACTTGTGTGGATTCCCAAAGCTGAAGAAGGGCGGAGGCAGTCAAGAGGAGTAAGGGCTGGCTAGTATGCATTGCAGTACTGTGGTTGCAAAACCTTCCCTGGATTTGGAAAAGATAGGCAGGTGGTAATGCTTGGTGAAGGTGTGTACAGAACTCCAGGTAGCAGCTTCCAGGATGTCCCTGGTAAGGACTCCCTTGACAAATGCAGCAGAGGTAGATGTTGGCCTAGTGGAATGTGTTCTGACCCACTGAGGGGTTGGTTTCCCATGGTGCTTGTAGCAGAAATGGATGTAGTGTGCTATCCATTTGGAAATTGTTTTGAAATGGCCTTGCCCCCTCTGCCCCTGTTACAAAGCTGACTAGCAATTGGTCAGATTTTCTGAGGGGCTTAGACCCATCAAGGTAGAATCTGAGCTATCTGTGCATGCCCAAGGAGTACAGAATCCTATCCCCTTTATTTTGAGGATTAGGGAAGAAAGTTGGCAAATGGGTGGACTGGTTGAGAGCCACACTGGACACCACTTTATGCATAAAGGAAGGGTTAGTCCTGAGGGAAACCCTGTCAGCATGGAAAATAATGAAGGGTTCCATAGTCATAATTGCTTGTAGCTCAGACACTCTTCTAGCTGAAGTGATGGCCAGAAGCAGGGCTGTTTTCCAAGAGAGGAATTTTAAGTCTGCTGACGCTGCAGGTTCAAACAGGGGGGGGGGTGTGCTTTTCCAGTACAAAGTTAAGGTCCCAAGCAGGGGTGGTGCTCTCCTTGGCGGCCTTAAGTTGTTTGCCCCTCTCAGGAACTGTTTGATAAGAGGGTGCGAGAAGAGAGGTGGCTTAGTGTTGTAATAAGCCGAAATGGCTGAGGCATGTATTTTAATGGAGGAGGACAGGCTTTTGTGGAGTACATCTGCTAAGTAATCTAGGATTAGAGGCAGAGAGGGCATAGTTGTGTCCTCTCCTTTAAAATGAATCCAGAAGCAGAACCTTTTCCACTTATCAGCATAGGATTTTCTTGTACTGGGTCTCCTGGCTTCAAGAATGACCTCCAGCACCTGCTAGCATAGGGTTTCTGGGGGAGAATTCAAAGAAGAAGCCAAGCTGCAAAATTTAGAGTTTGCAGTTGTGGATGCAAAATCTGTCCCTCCTGCTGAGAGAACAGGGTTGGGTTCTGGTGCAGGTGCCAGAGTGGCACCTGTGACAGGCTGTGCAGGAGCGGGTACCAGTGTTGGCGTGGCCAGGCCAGGGCAATCAGAACTGTCCTTGGTCTGTCCTGTCTTATCTTGAGTAATACCCTTGAGAGAAAGGGCAAAGGGGGAACGGCATAGATTGAGAGATTGACCCACTTAAAAGATAGGGCATCCACTTTCCAGGTCCTGTGAGGATTCATGGTACAGAATATGCTGAGCTGGTGGTTGTAGTGGGAGGCAAAGAGATCCACCTCTGTGGGTCCCTCATTTCTGAATCAGAAGGTTGAAGGTGCTGGGCTCCAGTTGTCACTCATGTGGGTCTAGGAGATTTCTGCTTAAGCAGTCTGCCAGTGAGTTTTGTTTGCCTGGCAGGAATTGAGCTTGCAGACGGACTTGCATGCCCAAGGCAGTGTTCCACAGGGCCATGGCTAACCTGCACAGTGGGTAGGAGTGCCCCCCCCCAACCTGTTTATGTACCACATATAACTGTGTTATCTGTTTTTATTAGCAGTTGTCCTGGAAGGAGTAGGGATCTGAAAGCTGTCAGGGCGTTCTGCACAGCTAGCTTCTCTTTTTGGTTGATGTGCAGATGAATTTGACTTGGGCCCCAGTGGCCCTGAATGCATTTGCCGTCCATGTGTGCTCCCCCAGGCATAGTCTGATGAGTCTGTGGTTAGGGTCTGGGCAGCGTGGGGTTCTGCCCACCAAAGGAACTCTGTCCTTAGATAAAGTATGATAGGAATGACTGTTTCCAGGTCTCGAGAATGTTGGCACCAAAGACTTTTTAAGTACCATTGAAGTTTCCTCATATGCAGTCTTGCATATGGAATTAGCAGTATACATAAGGACATGAACTCTAGGGCCTGCAATATTTTTCTTGTGGATAGCTGGGTTCTGGTGGCCATTTGTTTGAAGTATGTTGTCAGATAGACTTGTTTTTCTGAAGTGAGGAATGCCAACTGGTATTTTGTGTCCAAGCTTGCTCCCAGGAATACAATCTTTTGACTGAGTACCAGTTTTGATTTCTTTTCATTGATTGTGTACCCCAAGGAAGTGAGAAGGCTTTTCACAAATGTCAGGTGCTACAACAGCAATTCCTGACTGTCTGCCTGAATCAGGCAGTCGTCCAAGTACGGGTAAATTCGGATATCTCTCTGCCTGCAGTATGCAATGGCTGGAGCCAGGCATTTTGTGAATACCCTGGGCACAGTAGATAAGCCAAAGGGAAGTGCAGAGAAGTGATAATGCATAGATGCCCCGAGACATAGATACTTCCTGCACGACTCCCTTACGGGAATGTGCCGATAGGCTTCTTTTAAGTCTAGGATGACTAACCAGGCATCCTTGGCTAGCATAGGAAGAAGCTGTTGCAGGGTAAGGATTTTGAATTTTGGTACCACCAGGAAGGTGTTGAGAATTGAAAAATCCAGGATTGGACACCAAGAACCCTCTTTGCTGGCTACCAGGAAGATTCTATCGTAGAATCCTTGACCCCTCTTCTGTTCTACTGGAACTGGCTGAATAGCTCTGATATTGAGCAGGGAAAGTACTTGGCTTTGAGCCTATGCCCACTGTTTTGGAGGAAGGTCTGGAACCTGCTTGGGGTTGGCAGTGAGTGTTAATAAAATTTGTACCCCTTGGACACAATGTTGAGGACCCATCGGTCCTGTGTGATGGACATCCAGTTTCTTCCATGAAGGGCAAGTTTTCCTCCTAGGGGCACAAGCAATTGGGCAGGACTGGGGAGTGGAGTAAGTCAGTCATCGTGAGTTTTTTCTGTAAGGACGTGGCTTACCACTCCCTGTTTTAGGGGTGGGGACACGCCATTGCTTAGATCTCTGCAAACCCCAAGACTGTAGTATGGGTGGTCTGTTACCCCTGGGTCTAGTTGGAGAAGGCCTGGAGGGGGCTGGAAAGGACCAGTGTTTGGAAGGGCAATGCCTACTGAATCTAGGGGGTTGCACTTGTAAGAATTCTTTAACAGTCTGCATAGAGTTGGCTTTTTCTTCCATCTTTTTAAGAATCTCTTCTGCTTTGATGCCAAACAAACTGTCCTAGTTCAAAGGAGCTTATAGTAACTTTGATTTGACATGGTCTGGCAAGGTCTGCTCCTTGAGCCAAGCATGTCTTCTCAGTACAGAGCCAGTGACTGCTGTCTGGCAATATGCTTCTAGGGCATCAAAGCCACACTGCAAAGTATGCTTGCTGACCTGGCTTGCAGAGTGCATAAGCTCCTGCAATTCTTTTATTTTCTGCACAGTCTGTAAAGGTTGCCACTTTTTGTTTAATAAGTTCCATAATATGTTGCTGGTACTTCAGCATGTGAAACTGACAATTCAATGTCCTAACAGCCAGAGTTGCAGAGGTATGTACCTTCTTACTGCATCTGTCCAAAGCTCTGTAATCCCTGTCCGAAGGGGTGGGATTCTTGGCTGCAGTTGCCTTGATACCTTTAGGCCCCTGGGAAATGATCTCTAGGTCAGCAGTAGGATTCTTGAAAATAAATTTGTGTCCGGTACTCTGTAGTACCTGTCTGGTTTCCTAGAGGCAGGAGGTAAAGTGTCAGGAGTAAGACTGGATTCCATAAAAACATTAATAACATCCAGGACAGGGGGTATTGCTAAAGGCCTGTGCTGAGGCAACTAGGAATTCTCAGAGTCTCTTTTTGGACTGAGGATAGTCTTGGCATTCCCAGTGGAAATGCTCTCCTAATGTATGCAAGGCTTCACCAAAAGAAAAATTCTCTGGAGGGGAGGCAAAGGGGATTCCTCTACATCTCAATCCTCATAAGCAGATAAGGGCATGTCTTCATAATCAGAAACCTCAGAGTCATCGGACACCTGGTCTGTAGAAGCTGTAAGGAACTGGTCTCTCTTTTAGCAGGGGAAGGCTGACTTCCCCTAATCAGCGTAATAAGGTATTCTGCCATTCTAAACATCTGGCCTGAATACACCCTCAGAAGCCGGTGCCTGCACAGCGGCTCCAGACCATCCAAGATAGGGACATCCGCAGGTTCCATAGTCAAAGAAGAGTCTCGCGGCATACCAGAGTCCGAATGGGTCTCAGAAGAGGCCTGCAAATCCACTGAAGTGGACATCAGGGGCTGTAAAAGCACATGAGTACCGGCGGACTGGCGACTAACTTAATGGAAGTGTCGTCGGCAGCTTTGGACCTATGCGGTCTGTCTCTGTCTTTATCCTTACATTTTTTCAGAATATCGGTAGTTGGATGCCTTACCAAAGCCATTTTGGAATACTGAAATGGAGAGTAAAAGAATTTAGTGGCAAAGAGAGCCCGACTAATGGTTCGGGCGTTAAACAAGGCACAATACCGACCATGAGGTATATCGTGGTCTGGATCTAGAAAGGTGACGCAGTAAGAATGAAAATCTCTGTGAGGTATTTGCTTTCAACAGGCAAGACCATTGTTAACTTTTTCTGGCATTTGTTAGAGCAACAAAAAAGGATCCCCAACGGAAGACTTCAGGATTATTCAATTCGTAAATGAAAATTCAGGTAGCGGCCGACCAGCACTTGCGAACTGCTTTGGGCTCCTCGGCAAGAAAGACTGATGTAACGGCATCGGCTGCCTATTTTTATACTCCTGATAACCTGACGTCAGTCCTGGAGCGACAGCATCCGACGCAGAAATACTAAGTCTCTGGTATTCGGGCAGACTGAGGGCTACCTACAGGCAGATAACCTAAGTGTGATGACTGCAACAGTGAAACACAAAGAACATCATCTCCTTCCAAGATACTGAGAAGGCGTACATTGCCCTCGCCAGAGGGTTGGGCAGCCTGGTGCAAAATTATAGAAGTTGCCTGTTCATTGGGGAGGCAAACAGATCTATTTGATGTGTACCCACATCTGTGGACTAAGTCCAAGAACAAATCCCTGTGGAGCATCCATTCTTCGGACTGTGACATGGACCTGCTTAAGGTGTCTACCAGGGAGTTCTGTTCTGAAGGGATGTAGAATGCCTGAAGTGTTCCTCCCTGTTTTATGGCCAGCTCCCACACCAGGAGAGGTAGTCTGCATAGCAAGTATGTATTTGTTCACCCTGCTTGTTGACATACCACAGAACTGTAGTATTTTCTGAACAGTTCTAGAGGGCCCTGTTTCAGTTTGGGCTGAAAGGCCAAAAGAATTGCTCTCATCTCTCTTATATTGATGTGCTCCCATTTGTTGGAGTCTCACCAGGTGCCCTGGACTCTTGGGGGGGCCAGTGTCACTCCCCACCCCTGGTCTGAGGCATCAGTGTACATTTCCTGTACTGGTGGTGGTGGTGGTGGTGGTGGGGGGGGGGGGTTTGAAGAGGTAGGCCCGGGTTGTTTCTCACCTGATTCAACCACCTCTGAATCCCTTTCTTGAGGCAAGGTAAGAAGGGGATTTTGCACTCCACAGGATGAGAGCACCAAGTCCAAATGTATCTTGGGCACCAATGAAGCTTCCTCATGTGAAGTCTCGCCACTGGTAACATGGAGATAGTTGAAGTCATGTGGCCCAGGAGCCAGAGGTACTGCCTCACAGTCATTTCTGTGGCCTGACTGACCAACAGCAGTTACTGCATTAACATTTCCACTTTTTGGGGTGATAGGAATGCCTTCATGATAGTCTGACTCCTGCACCCTAGGAAGACTAGGTCCTGAGTGGGGGGTCAGGTTGGACTTGGGATAATTTATCTGGAAACCCAGTGCCTCCAGGAGGAAGATGGTTGTCTGCAAGTGAAGCAGGACGGATTCTTTGCAATCTGGCTGGATGAGCAGGTCGTCTGCATAAGGGAAGATTTGGATCATTTGAGTCCTGCAGAAGGCCACCACTGGTGCCAGGCACTTGATGAAGACCCTTGGTGCCATGGACAGACCGAAGGGCAAGGCGGAGAACTGATAATGAGAGGAGGCTACAGAGAAACATAAGTATCTCCTGAATTTGACCCCTATGGGGATGTGAAGGTAGGTATCTTTGATGTCCAAGGTGGCCATGGACCCCCTGAGACAAGATCAAAGGGAAAAGAATTTGCAAAGTGAGCATCCAAAAGGTGGGAACTTGCAGGAAAAAATTTAGATGGGAGAGGTCCAGAATTGGTCTCCAGAGGCCATCTTTCCTTGGGACTAAGAAGAGCCTGGAATAAAATCGTTTTTTCCCATTCTGTCTAAGGGACAGGTTGGATGGTACCCTGGGCTGGGAGGTTGCCCAAAAAGTACAGTTTTGTACCTACCATAAATGTAGATGTTCGAGTGCTAATACAGCTGCAGTAATCACATATGGGTTCTCTGCCGTCAGGCGGGTCCTCGGTCGGCCGAATTCCAAAGTCTAGGTCCGACGTCGGTTGTTGTCGCTTTCTTTCCTGACGTCAGTGCGACAGGGGTATACAAGACACAGCCGACGCCATATTCTTCAGTCTTTCTTGCCCCAGATGTCAGGTGCCCCCAGAAGGAAGGCAATACATAAATTATATATATATATAAATATATATACAAGCAATGCAATGTAATCAAAAAACAGTAGTTGCAAGCAAATACTCCATAGGAGGATAACCCAAATTAGGTTGTATGAGGAGGTGTTAGCCACTAGTCCTTTACCAAGAGGGGAAGGAGGGAGGGAAACCTGTACTGCAGCTGTATTAGCACTCGAACATCTACATTTATGGTAGGTACAAAACTGTACTATGTTCATCGTGCATACAGCTGCAGTAATCACATATGGGTAGAATCCCAAAGCTACGCACAGGGTGGTAGGCACTAGGTGGAACTGGGATGAGCCAGAATGCCCTGCAACACAGCAGTGGCAAAGCCTGCTCTAGTTTTGGAATATAAGGGCAGGTGGTAGTGTTTTGTGAAGGTATGCACAGAACTCCAAGTGGCTGCCTCCAAAATATCTTTGGTAGGAACTCCTCTGAGGAAGGCTGTAGAGGTAGCTGTGGCCCTGGTGGAGTGGGATCTGATGCCTGTAGGGACAGATTTCCCATGATAGGAGTAACAAAATCGTATGCAGTGGCCTATCCATTTTGAAATTGTCTGTTTGGTAACAGGCTTCCCTTGAGCTCCTACAGCATAGGACACAAAAGAAAGGCTTTGTTCTGTCCAAATAATAACGTAGCTGTCTATGGATGTCTAAGGAATGTAGCAGCCTTTCCCCTTTGTTTTGAGGATTGGGGTAAAAGGTAGGTAAGTGTATGGCTTGATTTAAAGCTACCCTGGATACCACTTTAGGCATAAATGACGGGTTGGTTCGAAGGGAAACCCTGTCCTGATGGAAGATGAGAAAGGGCTGCACAGCCATGAGGGCTTGTAGTTCCAAAACCCTACGAGCTGAGGTAATGGCCAGAAGGAAAGCGGTTTTCCAGGACAAATATTGCAAATCTGTTGAGGCAGCTGGTTCAAAAGGAGGCAATGTTAATTTTTCTAAAATGTAATTAAGATCCCAGGCTGGCACTGGTTGTTTCCTTGGTGGTCTTATATTATTAGCCCCTCTGAGGAACTGTCTTAAAAGTGGGTGAGAGAATAACGGTGGATCCGTGTTGAATTCTGCAGAAATGGCTGAGGCATGGATCTTTATGGAGGAAAATGAAAGTCCACTGTTCAGCAGCTCAGCTAGATACTGTAATACCTGAGGCAGATTCAGTTTTCTAGGGTCCTGGCCTTTTTTCTCATTCCAAGCGCAAAACCGTTTCCATTTTGCGGAGTAAGCCTTTCTAGTAGATGGCCTTCTGGCCTCCAGAATGACGTCCTGCACCTCTTTGGGCAGTAGGGTCTGTTGTGGTGTTAAGGAATTCTCCATGCAGCGAGATTGAGTGTTTTCAGCTGACTGTGAAGAGTTTTGTAGTTGTGCTGAGTCAACAGAAGAGGCATTAGAGGTAGAGGCCAGGGAGGAGTATGTGTTAGGCTCCTCAGCAGTGGGTACCAGTGCTGTCTTGGCCAGTCTGGAGCAATCAGTATCATCCTCGGTCTGTCTGCTCTTGCTTTCAAGAGCACCTTGGGCAGAAGAGGCACAGGTGGGAAAGCGTACACTGTCCATGCTGTCCAACTGAATGAAAGGGTGTCCACTCTCCAGGTCTTTGGATGAAAAGTCCTTGAACAAAACTTTTCCAATTGATGATTCCTGTGGGAGGCGAAGAGATCTATGTCTGGCCTCCCCCACGCTTAGATTATCTTTGTAAACACCTGAGGATGCAACTTCCATTCGTGCGGATCTGTCATATTTCTGCTTAGATTGTCTGCCAGCGTATTTTCCAAACCTGGCAAGTACTGTGTTTGAAGTTCGATTTGCCATTCCAGAGCCAAGTTCCAAAGTGTCATGGCTAGTCTGCACAGGGGGCATGAATGTGTTCCTCCTTGCTTGTTTATGTACCACATTACCGTGGTGTTGTCTGTTCTTATCAATAATTGTCCTGGATGCAGGAAGTCCTTGAATGCTGTAATTGCATTTATCACTGCTAGCATTTCTTTTTGATTGATGTGAAGGTGCTTTTCCTTTTGGGACCATTTGCCCTGAATGCACCTGCCTGTCATGTGCTCCCCCCGTGCGTAATCTGAGGAGTCTGTTGTGATGACTTGATTTGCTTGAGGCTTGCAGAATGGGAGACCTGAGTTTGTTTGACATGCTTGGGCCCACCATAGAAATTCCTTTTGCAAACATGGAATTATTGGTATTATTGTTTCCAAATTGTGGCTGTGTTGAGACCATAGATTTTTTAGGTACCATTGAAGTTTTCTCATATGCAACTTTGCACATGGGATTAAAAGAATGCAAGATGCCATGAAGCACAGAGCCTGCAGGATTTTCCTTGCAGTAAGCCTGGTACAATTTGCTAGTATTTTGAAGTACTGAATTAGTTGCCCCTGTTTTTCTGGCGTAAGGTAGGCCATCTGGGTGTTTGTGTCCAAGTTGGCACCCAGGAAAGTTATTTTCTGAGATGGTGTTAGCCTAGATTTCTCTTTGTTGATTGTGTATCCCAGAGAATTCAATAACCGTGTTGCATAAGCCAGATGTTCCAGAAGTATGTGCTTGCTGTCCGCTTGGATCAGGCAGTCGTCCAAATAAGGGTAAATTTGTATCCCTTGAAGTCTGCAGTAGGCAATTACTGATGCCAGGCATTTCGTGAATACTCTGGGCGCAGTAGATAAGCCAAAGGGCAATGCAGAGAATTGATAGTGGATTGAACCTGCAAGAAATCTGAGGTATCTTCTGCAGCTTTGTCTGATTGGGACATACAGGTATGCCTCCTTGAGGTCCAATGTTACCAGCCAAAACTCCTTGCCCAGCATGGGAAGAAGCTGCTGTAATGTGAGCATCTTGAATTTTGGTACGAGTAGAAATGTATTTAAGATGGATAAGTCCAAAATGGGTCTCCAGTCGGTTCCTTTCCTTGGTACCAGAAATAGTCTGGAATAAAAACCTTGACCTTGTTCGTGAGTAGGTACCTCTTGAATAGCTTTCATGCCCATGAGTTTTGAAATTTGTATTTGTACCTCTGCCCTTTGATTGTGTGGCAGGTTTGGCATGCCTCTCACTTTTGGAAGAGTGTGAAAATGAAATCTGTAGCCTCTGTTTATAATGTCCAGGATCCATTTGTCTGTTGTGATAATATGCCAATTTCTTGTAAATAATGTCAGCTTTCCTCCCAAGGGAGCTGCCAGCTGAGACTTGCTTGACATGAAAAGGAGGAAGTCATTGGGTTTGTTTTCTGAACTGTTGTGTACTGTCTTCGCCACCTCTTGGTGCTGGAGTTTGCCATTGCCTGCCTCTATATGATCCTTGAGATTTTCCTCTGCCCCTTGTGCGCCTGTATCTACCTCTTTGGGGCTTGTCCGTGGCTGGAAAGGACCAGTTTTTAGAAGGCCAATTTCTGCTAAAACGAGGTGGTTGTACCTGTAGAAAAGCCTTGACAGTTTGCATAGATTTAGCTTTTTCTTCCATTTTCCGTAGTATCTCCTCAGCATTAGTACCAAATAGTACATCCTTTTGTAAAGGAGCATCTAGTAGTTTAGCTTTAACATGATCAGGCAAGCATTGTTCCCCAAGCCAGGCATGTCTACGAATGACTGATCCTGTAACAGCAGCTCTACTTGAGGCCTCTAAGGCATCATAGCCACATTGTAAGGTGTGTTTACCCACTTGTTCTGCACTATGCATCATATCCTGCAATTCCTTCAAATCTGGTTGTTCAGGTTGAGACATTTTATTTCTTAATTGTGATAACAGAAACTGCTGATATTTAAGCATATGCAACTGACAATTTAAGGCCCTCATGGCTAGGGTGGCAGAGGTGTATACCTTTTTTCCCCACCTTTCTAAGGATCTAGATTCTCTTTCGGAAGGTAGTGGATTCTTGGCAGTAGAGGCCTTCATTCCCTTGGGGCCTTGAGAAATGGTTTCAGTGTCAGCATTATGGCTTTTGAAAAGAAATTGGTGAGAGTTAGGAACTCTGTAGTACCTATCAGGTTTGACTGGGGCAGGAGGCAGGGAATCCGGATTAAGACAAGCCTCCGAGTAAACATTATCAAGTATGTCCAAGACAGGAGGTATAGCCAGAGTCTGTGTTGAGGTAACAAAAGAAATTCCCTAAGCCTTTTCTTGGAATCAGAAAAGTCTTGGCCTTCCCAATGGAAGTGTTCCCTCAAGGTGTGCAAGGTTTCCCCAAAGGAAAAATCCTCTGGGGGAGATGCAGAAGGAATGGACTGTTCTGCATCAGAATCTTCATAAGGGTAGTACGAGTGTTCCTCTACATCAGAATGTTTTGAGAAAATGGAGCCCTGTTCAGAAGAGGGAGAATCTTCCTCCACTCTGGGTCTCTTGTCTGGAGGGGGTTGGGAACCCCTGATAAGAGTAATTAAATCCTCAGCCATTTTAAGCATCTGCTTTTTAGGCATGGGGCCTGGGGATGGGCCCTGAGCAACAGGCCTCTTGGGATGCATGGCTGAATTGGACTTAGTAAAGGCCTTAATGGAAAAGGAAGATGAGGGTCTAAAGACACCCTGGGTGGAAGTGGACCTGTCCACATTAGGAGGCTCAAAACTCACAGTGGCTTCGGTGGTTGTAGTCTGAGTAAGGGCCGAGGTACCTGCGTTCTCGGTTACAGAAGACACCGCCAATGAAGTGTCGTCGGTAGTCAGGGACTGCATAGGCGTCTCACTGAGAACCGGACCATGTGCAGCCGGTTTTGACGTGGTGTCGGTTGAGACCGCGGACCTCGCGTGTCGGTCCTTGTCCTTGCGTTTTTTGGACAAAAAGGTAGTCGGAGTCTCCGACAACATTTTATAATCAAAGGCTTTACCAAAATAATGTTGGGCGAACTCCACCCGACGCTTAATAGTGCGTTTTTGAAAGTAGCGCAAAAGCGACAGCCCGAGACGTCGTGGTCTGGGCCTAAACAAGGTATGCAGAGGGAATGGAAATCCTTATGCGATATTTGCTTCCCACAAGAAATACAATTGTTAACTTTGTCTGACATCGGTCTGAGGCAAGAAAGTTTCCCCAACGGGGTACTTAGCTTTAAAGAAGACTTCGGTTTCCAATTTTTCTTAAATTCAGGAGCTGGCCGACCGGCACTTGCGAACTGCTTCTGCTTCGGGCACCGCACGGCAAAAAAGACTGAAGAATACGGCGTCGGCTGTGTCTTATATACCCCTGTCGCACTGACGTCAGGAAAGAAAGCGACAACAACCGACGCCGGACCTAGACTTTGGAATTCGGCCGACCGAGGACCCGCCTGACGGCAGAGAACCCATATGTGATTACTGCAGCTGTATGCACGATGAACATCTAGTTGAAAGAAGGGAGCTGCTCTTTGGGGGGCTGAGGGATACCCCTCCCAGATGGAGTTGTGATCCATGTCATAAAGTAACCGTTTTCTATTATGGATAGGACCCACCTGTCTGTGGAGATGTTTCTCCACACCACAAGACAGTTAGATAGCCTTAGTGATAGTGGGATAGAGGGAGGAGGGGGAGGTTTCAAGAGTGGCAGGTAATCACAGACTACCTGCCCTGTCTTGAAATTGAGGCTTCTGGGCTGGAGGCTGGGCAGGTCTATCAGGAGTGGTTTGCTTCCTGGCAGCTTTCCTAGCTCTGGAGGGGAGTGGGAGCAGAGTGCTTTCTGATAAATTGAGTTTTTGATGGGTACTTTCTATGGAACTTAGGGATAAGGGAGATAAACAGGTGCTTAAGATCTTGTAGCTCCTTTTCCTTTTGTTGCAAAGTCTTAAATAGCTCTGCTACTTTGGTGCCAAAAAGAGACGAGTTGTCTAAAGGTGCATCTAACAGTTTTGCTCTGATGTAATCAGGTAGTGGCTGACGTCTTAGCCACAAATACCATCTGAGGACAGAAGTTGATGTAGCTGACCTTGCTGAGGCCTCAGTAGGATTATAGCTGCACCAAATGCAGTGTCTAGTGACCTGGGAGGTTAATGAAATGAGGCTGGACAGTTGAGCTTTGGCCGGGGAATCAGGAATGTCAGTCAACTGTTCTTAGACTTTTTCCAAAAGAACTATGGCATATTTGGACATGTGGGTCTGGTAGTTGACCGCCCTGAATGCCAGGCTGGAAGACGTGTACACCTTTTTTCCCCAAGCATTCCACAGCATTACTGTCTTTTCAGTAGGAAGGAGGGAAGGAGGGAAGAAAGGAGTTTGGATGCCTTGTCTGCAGAGACTGAGATTGTGCCTAGGTCAGCTGCTGGGCATTTCACCAAGAATTTATCTCCCTCAGGAACTTTGTAGAACTTGTCAGATGTTCTTCATGTTTCACTGTTGCAGTCAACACATTTGGGTTATCTGCCTGCAGGTAGCCCTCAGTTGGCCTGAATACCAGAGTCTTGGGATTTCTGAGTCGGATGCTATCGCTTCTTCCATGACATCAGGTCATCAGGGGTATAAAACATGCAGCCGAAGTCATTACACCAGTCTTTCTTGCCATGCGGTGCCCGAAGCAGAAACAGTTCACAAGTGCTGGTCAGCCACCTCCTGAAATTTTCATTTTTCGAGTTTCAGACCTGAAGTCTTATAAAAGATAAGTACCCCGTTGGGATCCTTTTTTCTTGCTCTAATTGATGTCAGAAAAAAATAATCATCTTGCCAGTGGAAAGCAAATACCTCACAGAGATTTTCATTCTTACTGCGTCACCTGTTTAGGCCCAGACCACGACGTCCCTCGCTGTCGATTTTGTGCCTTGTTCAACGCACAAACTATTCGGGCAATTTTTGTAGCTAAATTCTTTCGCTCTCGATCTCCGTACTCCGAAATGGCTTCGATAAGCCATCCAACTACCAATCTTCCGAAAAAACATAAGGATAAAAACAGATGACCGCATAGGTCCAAAACTGCCAACAACGCTACCATGAAGCTAGTCGGCAGTCCGCCGGTACTCAGTGAGGAGCTTTTGCAGCCCCTGATACCCGCTTCTACAGATTTGCAGGCCTCTACTGAGACCCATTCGGAGTCCAGTATGCCACGAGATGCTTCTTCGACTATGGAACCTGCGGATGTCTCTACCTTGAATGGGTCTGGAGCCGCTGTGAAGGCACCGGCTTCTGAGGGTGTATTCAGGCCTTCTGATTTTCATATTAAACAGACAACTTCATTTCAGTCCAAAAATAACAAATTTCTCAGGCCTAAAGTTTGCACTATGCCTAGGAAACCGACAACCAAAGCGCATTCTCAGGCCCACATGCCACAAAAAACAATGCTTAGAATGGCTGAAGACCTCATTACCTTAATTAGAAGTCAGCCTTCCTCCTCAAAGAGACCAAGAACTGATTTTCCTTCTGATTCTTCTGATCAGTAATCTGATAACTCTGATCCTTCTGATTACCAGGACATACCCTTATCTACCTATGAGGATTCTGATGCAGAGGATTCCATTCCCTCTCCTTCCCTTCCAGATGATTTTTCTTTTGGTGAAACCCTGAATACTCTTAGAGAACATTTCCGCTGGGAGAGCCAGGATTACTCTCAGTCCAAAAAGAGACCGAGGGAATTTTTAAACTTGCCTCAGCACAGGCCTCTAGCTATCCCTCCTGTTTTAGAAATTGTAGATGATGTCTTCTTGGAATCCAGCTTTACCCCCGACACCATGCCTCCTGCTCCCAGGAAACCTGACAAGTATTATAGAGTACCTGACTTCTACAAATTCCTTTTTAAGAATCCTACTGTGGATCCACAGACCATTTCCCAGGGGCCTAAAGGCATTAAGGCTACAATTGCCAAAAATCCTACCCCTTCAGACAGGGATTGTAGGGCTTTAGACAGATGGGGTAAAAACGTATACAACTCTGCTACTCTTGCCATCAGGGCTTTAAATTGCCAGTTTCATATGTTAAAGTATCAGCAGCATATTATGGAGCTAATTAAACAGAAAATTATGTCGATTCCTGACTGTGCAGAACACAAAGATTTACAAGAGTTAATGCATTCTGCTAATCAAGTTGGTAAACATACTTTGCAATGTGGGTTTGATGCCTTAGAAGCATCTTGCAGGGCTGCTGTCACTGGATCTGTTCTTAGAAAGCATGCTTGGCTTAAGGAACAAAACTTGCCATATCATGTCAAAGCAAAATTGCTGGATGCACCATTAAACCAAGAGCATTTATTTGGCAATAAAGCAGTAGTAGCCCTCAAAAGGATGTAGGAGAAAGCTAAATCTATGCAAACTGTTAAAAGATGTCTTACAAGTACAGCCACCTAGATTCAGTAGCCATTGGCCTACAAAAAATGGTCTTTAACAGTCCCTTCCAGGCCTTCTCAGTCCAAGCCCAGGGGCAGCAGACCACCAAGACTTCAGTCTCAGGGTATGCACAGATCTAAGCAATGGAGTGCTCCCACATCCAAAACAGGGAGTAGTAAGCCACCTCCCTACGGTAAAATTGCACAATGACTTATCCTTACCTCTTCCAAGCCTTGCCCAAGTACTTGCACGTTTAGGAGGGAAACTTACCCTGCATGCCAAAAACTGGGAATACATTATCCAAGACAGATGGGTCTTAAACATAGTTTCCCAGGGATACTGATTCCACTTCCACTCACTCCCAACCCTAAGTAGATGGCTAGACCTCCCCCCAAACCAGTGGGCAGAGGCCCAAAAGCAAGTACTTTCTCTTCTCAGTATCAAGGCTATTCAACCTGTCCCAGGAAAACAATGGGGGCAAGGCTTTTATTCCAAACTGTTTCTGGTTCCCAGAAAAGAAAACTCTTGGAGGTCTATCCTGGATCTGTCTATTCTCAACACCTTTCTGGTGGTTCCAAAATTCAAAAATGCTAACTCTCCAACAGCTGCTTCCTATGCTAGCCAAGGGCTTCTGGCTAGCAACCCTAGACTTAAAAGAAGCCTATCTGCACATCCCCATAAGGGAATCTTGCAGGAAATACCTACACTACAGAGCAGGCTCTATGCACCATCAGTTCTCTGCACTTCCGTTTGGCTTATCTACTGCGTCCAGGGTATTCACAAAGTGCCTAGCTCCAGCCATTGTATATTGCAGGCAGAAAATAATTCAAATTTACCCATACTTAGATAATTGCCTGATTCAGGCGGACAGTCAGGACTTGCTACTACAGCACCTGGTATTTACAAAGAGACTTCTAACTTCACTGGGGTAAACCATAAATGAAAAGAAATCACAGTGGGTACCCAGCCAACAGATTGTATTCCTGGGAGCAAGCGTGAACACAACTTCCTAGATGGTATTCCTCACTCCAGAGAAACAAATTTGACAAACTACTTCAATCCACTGGCCATCAAAACCTGGCTATCTGCCAGAAAAATACTGCAAGCCCTAGGGTTCATGGCCTCTTGCATTCTATTAATTCCAAATGCAAGACTGCATATGAGGTGACTTCAATGGTATCTAAAAGTCTTTGGTGTCAACATTCTCAGGACCTGGAAACAATGATTCCTATCATTCCTTGCTTAAGGACAGAGTTCCTTTGGTGGGCAGAGGCGTGCAACCACAACAAGGGACTCTCTTTCACTCTACCCCCCTGCCGCCCAAACCCTAACAACAGAAACATCAGACTATGCATGGGGAGCTCACATGGCAGGGTAGTGCATTAAGGGCACAGGGAACCCAAAGCAAATGCACCTGCATATCAATCAAAAAGAAATGTTTGCTGTACAGAATGCTCTGACAGCCTTCAAAGGCCTTATTCTTCCAGGACAACTACTGGTAAAGACAGACAACACCACAGTTATGTGGTACATAAACAAGCAGGGGAACCCATTCCTACCCACTTTGCAGACTAGCCATGGCTCTGTGGAACACAGCCTTGAGCGGCCAAGTGCACCTGCAAGCTCAATTCCTGCCAGGCAAACTAAATTCACTGGCAGACAAGCAGAAATCTCATGGACCCACACAAGTGGAAACTGGAACCCAAAATATTCAAGCTTTTGAGGAACAGTCGGGGGGCACCAGAGGTGGACCTTTTTGCTTCCCCTCAGAACTATCAATTGAGCAAATATTGCACCAGAACTCCCCCCAGCCAAGCTTGGAAAGTGGATGCCCTGTCCTTCACCTGGGAAAACCTCTCAGTCTATGCCTTTCACCCTCTGTCCCCCCCCCCCTCGAAGGTTCTACTAAAGATCAAACAGGACAAGCCAAGAACTATCTTGACTGCACCAGACTGGCCACGCCAGCATTGTTACCAAATTTTGCGCAGCCTGACAGTGCTGCCACCTGCCTCAGACTTCTTCCCTGCTGTCCCAGCAGATGGGCCAGATTCTGCACCCTCAGCTACAGACCCTGAACCTAGCAGCCTGGCTCATCCACTGAATTCTTCACCAGCAACTCTCAGTAAGCAGGTGCTGGATGTCATTCTTGAGGCAAAGAGGCCCAGTACTAGAAAATACTATTCGGAAAAGTGGAAAAGATACTGCTCCTGGAGCCAGTCTCAGGGAAGGGACACAACTGTGCCCAACTTACCTCATATTCTAAATTACTTAACAGAAATGCTCCACAAGGCCCTATCCTTCTCTTCAATTAAGATTCATGCCTCTGCCATTTCAGCTTATTAGAATACTGAGCCACCCCTTTTCTCTCATCCTCTGCTCAAAAAGTTCCTGACAGGAGCCAAAAATTTAAGACCCCTCCCAGGAGAGCTCCCACTCCTGCCTGGGACCTTAACTGTGTATTGGAAAAGCTCACGCTTCCACCCTTTGAACCTGCTGCCACAGCAGAGTTAAAATTCCTCTCATGGAAAACAGCTTTGCTTCTTGCCATCACTTCAGCAAGAAGAGTGTCTGAATTGCAGGCCCTTATGGCTGTGTAACCCTTCATTATCTTCCTGCTGACAGGGTCTCCCTCAGGACTAACCCATCATTTATGCCCAAGGTGGTATCTAGTGTGGCCTTAAACCAATCCATTTATTTGCCAACTTTTTCCCCTAATCCTCGGAATAAAGGGGAAAGGATCCTGCACTCCATAGACATGCACAGGCAGATCAGATTCTATCTGGACAGGACTAAGCCTTTCAGAAAATCTGACCAACTGCTTAGTCAGCTTTGCTGCAGGGGCAGAGGGCAAGGCCATTTCAAAGCAAACCATTTCTAAATGGATAGCACACTGCATCCATTTCTGCTACAAGCACCATGGGAAACAGTACAGTTGTGTACACTTACCATAAATGTAAATATTCAAGTGTATTCACTGTTGCAGTCATTACATTTGGGTAATCTGCTGGCAGGTTGCCCTCAGTCGGCCTGAATTCCAAAGTCTTGGGTCAGGTGTCGGCTGCTGTCTCCTCTTCCATGACGTCAGGTCGTCAGGGGAATAAAACATGCAGCCGACACCATTTTCTTTAGTTTTTCTTGCCCCAGATGTCAGGTGCCCCCAAAAAGGTATATATAAAAAAATATATATATATGTATATATATATATATATATATATATATATATATACACATGCATCAGTATAAACTTTACCTTCATCTACAAGCAAATACACCACATAGGTTGTAGAAGATAGAGAAGAAAAGATAAACTTTAGAAAGACAGGGGGATGGCAGGAGGGTAACCTGGACTGCAACAGTGAAGACACTCGAACATCTATATTTACGGCAAGTGTACACAACTGTACTATGTTCTTCGTGTTTCACTGTTGCAGTCATTACATTTGGGTAGAATTCCAAAGCTATGGTGGGGAGGCTGGAGCTAAGCAGCATTAGGTGCGGCTATAAGGCCCTGCAGAACTGCAGTGGCAAAGCCTGCCCTGGACTTAGAGTAGAGAGGCAAATGATAATGCTTTGTAAAGGTGTGAACAGAACTCCAAGTAGCAGCCTCTAGAATGTCTTTGGTTGGTACTCCTCTGAGAAAGGCTGCTGAAGAAGCTGCAGCTCTGGTGGAATGAGACCTAATGCCCTTGGGCACAGGTTTACCATGGTGTAAGTAGCAGAAATTGAAACGGTCTGCTTTGAAATAGCCTTTCCTGCTGATCCTGCAGCATATGTCACTAGTAATTGCTCAGTTTTTCTTAGAGCTTCAGTCCTGCTCAAGTAGAAGCTTAGCTGTCTGTGCACGTCTAAGGAATGCAGAATTCTCTCCCCCTTGTTCTGCGGATTTGGATAAAAAGTTGGCAGATTAATTGTTTGGTTAAGAGCCACAGTGGAAACCACCTTAGGCATAAATGTAGGATTTGTCCTCAGAGACACCCTGTCTGGGTAAAATATGATAAAAGGCTCTACAGCCAAGAGGGCCTGTAGCTCTGAAACTCTTCTTGCTGAAGTAATTGCTAGTAGCAGAGCTGTTTTCCATGATAAGAACTTTATATCAGCGGTAGCAGCTGGTTCAAATGGAGGCAGGGTGAGCTTTTCAAACACATAATTGAGGTCCCACGCAGGTAATGGTGATCTTCTGGGAGGCCTTAGATTTTTGGCTCCTCTAAGATACTGCTATAGTAAAGGATGAGAAAAGATTGGTGGCTCTGTATTGTAATGAGCCGAAATGGCAGAGGCATGGATTTTAATTGATGAGAAAGATAGGCCTTTGTCAAGCATCTCAGTCAAGTATTGTAATATCTGAGGAATATTTGGTTCTGCTGTATCAGTTTCTTGTGCTCGATTCCAAGCACAGAATCTCTTCCATTTATCAGCATAAGATTTTCTAGTATTAGGCCTTCTGGCTTCCAAAATGACATCCATCACAGCTTTACTGAGAGGTGTTGTTTGTATAACTACATGATCAGCCATGCTGCCAGGTTTCAGTGTCTGGAGTTGATTGTGCAGGATCTGATTGTTTTGCTGGGACAGTAGTTGAGGTCTTTGAGGTAAGGTCCAAGCTGGGTATTGAGACAAGTTCCTTAGGATTGGGTACCAGTATTGGCGGGGCCAGTCCGGGGCAATTAGTATCATCTTTGGCTTCTCTTGTCTGACTTTTAGGAGGACCTTGGGAAGAAGAGGCAGAGGAGGAAAGGTGTAAAGTGATAGGTTTTTCCAACTGAAGGATAGGGCGTCCACTTTCCATGCTTGTCTGTGATTAGTCCTTGTGCAGAATCTTTTCAATTAATCATTTTGAGGAGAGGCAAATAGATCTAGGTCTGGGCTCCCCCATTTCTTTATCATCATGCTGAAGACTTGTGGATTTAATTTCCACTCGTGTGGTGTTGTCCATCTTTATCAGGAGTTGTCCTGGATGAAGTAAGTCCTTGAAGGCTGTTAGGGCATTTTGAACAGCTAGCATCTCTTTCTGGTTGATATGTAGATGCATTTGTTTTGGGGTTCATATGCCCTGAATGCATCGTCCTGCCATGTGGGCCCCGCAGGCATAATCTGATGCATCTGCTGTTAAGGTTTCGCTGGCAGGGGGTAGAGTGAAGGCCCGTCCCATGTTTTGGTGACATACCTTTGACCACAATAGAAACTCCTGTTGTAGGCAGGGAATGAGAGGAATCACTGTTTCCAGACTGTGAGAATATTGACTCCATAAACTTTTGAGGTACCATTGAAGTTTCCTCATATGCAGTCTTGTATATGGAATTAGTAGGATGCAGGATGCCATGAAGCCCGGAGCCTGCAGAATTTGTCTTGCAGAAGACTGGGTTTTTGTTGCCATCAGTTTGAAGTAAGTAATCAGTTGTCTTTGTTTGTCTGGCGTAAGGTAAACCATCTGGGCAGTTGTATTCAAGCTTGCACCAAGGAATGTTATCTTTTGAGAGGGTACCGGTTGTGATTTATTTTCGTTTATTGTGTACCCTAGGCATGTTAGAAGCCTTTTCACAAACGCCAGGTGTCGAAGAAGAGTGTCCTTGTTCTCTGCTTGAATGAGACAGTCGTCCAAGTATGGATATATTTCTATACTTCTTTGTCTGCAAAATGCAATTACTGGTGCCAGGCACTTTGTAAAGACCCTGGGCGCAGTAGATAAGCCAAAGGGCAGTGCAGAGAATTGGTAATGCATTAAGCCAGCCTTGAATCTGAGGTATCTTCTGCACGATTGTCTTATTGGGACATGCAGGTATGCCCCTTTTAGGTCTAATGTCACCAGCCAAGCATTCTTGACCAGCATGGGCAGAAGCTACTGCAAAGTCAGCATTCTGAATTTTGGAATGTCCTGGTATGTGTTCAAAATCGATAAATCCAGTACTGGCCGCCAGGCCTTGTCCTTTCTGGGTACCAAGAACAGTCGAGTAAAAACCTTGTCCTTTTTCCTGTTCTGGTACTGACTGAATGGCCCCCCATATCCATGAGGGACGTAACCTGTTTTTGTGCCTCTGCCCAATGATTTTTTGGCAGATATGGCCAACCGTTTGCCATTGGCAGTGTGTGGAAATGGAATCTGTATCCCTGTGATACTATGTTTAGTACCCACTTGTTCTGGGTTATTAACTGCCAATTTTGAGCAAAAAGTGCTAATTTCCCCCCTAAGGGTGCTGCCAAAAAATAAGTGCTTGGTGTTAGCAGAGGGAAGTCATTGGGACTGTTTTCTGTAGAGGTTTGCGCTTTATCTCCTCCAGATTTGGGGGTAGAAGCATCCCACTGCTTTGACCTGTAGGAATCTTGTGCCTGGTATCTGGAACCCTCAGGGTGTCTGGATTTGCCCCTTTGAGCTCTGTCTGACACAGGAAAGGACCATTTTTTTGTAGGCCAGTGTCTACTGAATCTTGCTGGCTGCACTTCTAAGAAGTCTTTTACAGTTTGCATAAACTTAGCTTTGTCTTCCATTTTCTATAAAACCTCTTCTGCCTTAATACCAAACAGAGTGTCATGTTGTAAAGGTGCATCTAGAAATTTAGCTTTAACATGATCAGGCAAATTTTGTTCCTTTAGCCAGGCATGCCTCCTAATCACAGATCCAGTAACTGCGGCCCTGCAGGAGGCCTCTAAGGAGTCAAAACCACATTGCAAAGTATGCTTTCCAACCTGTTCAGCTGCATAGAATAATTCCTGCAATTCTTTATTTTCTGCACATTCAGAAATCAACATCATTTTCTGTTTCAGCAATCCCATAACATGTTGTTGATACTTAAGCATATGAAATTGACAGTTTAAGGCCCTGACTGCCAAGGTTGCAGATTTATAAACCTTTTCTCCCCATCTGTCCAGTGCCCTTGAATCTCTGTCAGAGGGGATAGGATCTTTTGCTGTTGAGGCCTTAACTCCCTTTGGACCCTGTGAAATAGTTTTAGGATCAGCAGCAGGGTTTCTAAATAAAAATGTATGTGAGTCAGGGACCATGTAATATCTGTCCGGCTTACTGGGAGCTGCAGGTAAGGAGTCAGGTGTCAAGCTTGACTCCGAAAACACATCATCCACAATGTCTAAAACAGGGGGAACGGCTAAAGGCCTGTGCTGAGGGAGAAGAAGGAAATCCCTGAGCCTCTTTTTTGACTCTGAGAAATCTTGACTCTCTCAGTGGAAATGCTCCCTCAAAGTATGCAAGGTTTCTTCAAATGAATAATCCCTCAGGAGGTGATGCAGATGGTATAGACTACTCTGTATCAGAATCCTCATAGGGAGGTATAGATAATTCCTGATCAGAAGAGGAATCAGAAGAAATATAAACCCAATCTGAAGATTCATAATCAGTGTCTTGCCTAGACCTCTTATCTGGAGGTGGATGGGAATCCCTGATCAAGGTAATACGGTCTTCAGCCATTTTGATCATTTGTTTTATAGGAATAGAGGCCTGTGCACGTGGCTCATGCAACAGTTTTTTTAGTTTTAGAACTTGCTTTTGTCTTTGGTTTTGCAGCTGTCGTCAGTTTGATATACAAATGTTGAGGCCTGAAAACCTCCTCAGAAGCTGGTGCCTGCTCAGCGGCTCAGGACCCATCTGAGGGAGATACATCCGTGGGTCCAGTACTTTGAGTATCTCGCGACATGCCGGACTGCACATGGGTGTCGGTAGAGGCCTGCGACTCTAAAGTAGCGGTTTATCAGGAGCTGCGAAAGCGCCTCACTGAGAACCGGCAACTGGCTTAGGAGAAGCTTAGTCAGTTTTGGACCTCGACTGTCTCTCTCTGTCCTTTACTATGTACTCCGGTAGTCGGATTGCTATCCGACGACATTTCTTGGTAGTTAAATCTGTTTCCAAAATACTTTGAGGCACAAATATACAGAAGCTTAATAGTGTGTTGGTTAAATCTAGCAGAAAACTGACAGCCAGGCACGTTGTGATCAGGGCCTAGGCAAGGAATACAGTATAAATGGAAATCCTTATGAGGTATTTGCTCCCCACAAGTAATACAATTATTAACTTTTTCTGACATCGGTATGAAGCAAGAAAAAAGTTTCCCCAACGGGGTACTTAAGCTTTAGTGAAGACTTCGGTTCTGAAACTCATAATCGAATATTTCAGGAGTTGGCCGACCAGCACTTGCGAAATGCTTCTGCTTCGGGCACCGCACGGCAAGAAAGACTAAAGAAAATGGTGTTGGCTGCATGTTTTATACCATTGATGACCTGACGTCATGGAAGAGGAGACAGCAACCGACACAGGACCCAAGACTTTGGAATTCAGGCCGACTGAGAGCAACCTGCCAGCAGATTACCCAAATGTAATGACTGCAACAGTGAAATACGAAGAACATCTACTCCACAGGGGATCAGAACGCATTCCACTAGGGCTACATCAAACTCTACAGCATTCCTCTGGGGAGTCCCTACCAGGGACATCCTGGAAGCTGCAACCTGGAGCTCTGTACATACTTTCACCAAGCATTACCACTTACCTATCTTTTCTAAATCCAGAACTGGATTTGCCACAGCAGTCTTACAGGGCCTGATTGCCAGCCCTAATGCTTCTTAACTACCTCCACCCTTCCTTAGCTTTGGGAATCAACCCAAATGTGATGACTGCGACAGTGAAACACGAAGAACATAGTACAGTTGTGTACACTTACCATAAATGTAGACATTCGAGTGTATTCACTGTTGCAGTCCTGGTTATCCCCCCCCCCCCCAGCCCCCTGACTTCTCTTTACTTCTACCCATCTTTTTTGTTTGGCATATCTTGTGCATCATGTGTATTTGCTTTTTGCTGGGGGTGTTTCATACCATATAATCGCTTCCTATTTTGGGGGCACCTGATATCTGGGGCAAGAAAAACTGATGTAATGGCGTCGGCTGCATGTTTTATACCCCTGACGACCTTCGTCATGGAAGAAGCGAAGGCATCCAGTACAGAAATCCCAAGACTCCGGTATTCAGGACAACTGAGGGCTACCTGCAGGCAGATAACCCAAATGTGATGACTGCAACAGTGAATACACTCTAACATCTACATTTATGGTAAGTGTACACAACTGTACTGTCGGGGGGGGGGCAGGAAGCTGAGTGTCTGGGTTCAGGGAAGTCCAAAAAACGAAAAGTAACAGGACACTGCCAAGATAAAACCAATAAAATCACCGTTTATTGAATAAAAAGTTAGCGCTTTCGGGATAACCCTTCATCAGGCATGATTTTTAACACAATAAGACAACCATATTTAAAATACAAGCCATCCAATCATTTGCTTACAAAAACCCGCCTATTCTGTAGAGCAGGTTTGATAGGTAACACATCATTAAGGCCTGGTGGTCTATGTGCTCTTAAATCAACAATCCATTTGGATTCAGCTAAAGCTGTTCTATGTTTGATGTCACCCCCCCCTATCATTAACCCTGATGTTGACTATACATCTAAACTTAAAAACTATGTGTAGGATTTTTGCTTATGTGCCTATAGAGTGCATTACTCAAATCACAATTTCTAATATTGCTCAGATGTTGCAAAATCCTAACTTTTAACATATTGTTAGTCATACCTATGTAAAAACACGCACATTTTTCACAATTTGCCATATATACCAAATGTTGTGTCCTACATGTTGCCCTTCCCTTAAAATAAAAAGTTTTACTCATGTCAGGGTGTTTAAAATCTATATCGCCCTTAATATATATACATGCCTTACAATTACCACAGGGGTGTGTGCCTGCACTCATATTTGGTACCAACCCCCGATCCAAATGCACCTCTTTACATAATAATTCTTTTAAATTCTTATTTCTTCTATAGTTAAACATAGGACGATCACCTACTATGTCTTTTAGTCCAATGTCACTTGTTAGTATATTCCAATTATTCTGCACTATTTGGCATATGTCCTTAATATTACTACCATAAGTAAAAAATAGTTTGGGTTTTTCATTTTCATTTCTTTTGGAAACAGTGTTATCCTGTCTATCCCTATCTGTACCATTCATCCATGGTTTATACCTTGTTTTCCTATATTGTTTGTTGTTTCTCATGACATTATCGATTAAAGGTCTCCTATAACCTCTATCAGTAAGGTGCTGATCTAACCTAGACAATTCCTCATCACAGCATGCATCCTCAGAACATACTCTGGAAATCCTACCCACCTGACTTTTTATAATGTTAGGAAAAATATGCCTCGGATGCATGCTGTCAAAAGACAGCAATGTGTTTTGCCAACATTCTTTTCTGTAGAGTCTCGAAGTAAATCCCAAATGTGTCTGTTCCACACAGACATCTAGGAAATCTATCCGAGTGAAGGAGGTTTTGGCACTGAAACTCAAAAAAGTTGTTGTCGTATGAAGGAAGGCTAGAAAACTTTCAAAGGTGGGTAGATCCCCATCCCATAAAATAAAAACATCATCTACAAATCTGGCATATAGTACTATCTGTTTAAGCCAATCCTGGTTGTTCAAAATTTCTTTAGTCTCCCATTTAGATAGCACAAAATTAGCATAAGTGTTAGCACAGGGGGTGCCCATGGCTACCCCCCGTGCTTGTCTATATAGGGATCCTGGTCCCAGAAAGACATTGTTGAATAAAACCAAGGAAAGCAGGCTTTCCACAGTAAGTCGCATATGTTCTGTTGCTCCCAGATTGCTAATAACTTCACCCACTGCTGTGATCCCATAGTCATGATCAATAACAGTAAAAAGACCATTAACATCCAGTGTAGCCATTAATAATCTCTTTTCTTTCAATTTAACCATTGGCTAACTGCCCCAAAAAATGCCCTGTATCTTTCAGTATATTGTTGATTTTTTCTAAATAGGGTTTGAGGATGAACTCTAGCCAAATCGAGATGTTTTCTGTGACCCACCCTCTCCCTGAGACAATGGGCCTAAGTGGTGGGTCACTGAATGAATGAAGGGTTATCCCGAAAGTGCTAACTTTTTATTCAATAAACGG
This sequence comes from Protopterus annectens, assembly GCF_019279795.1. NCBI lineage: Eukaryota > Metazoa > Chordata > Ceratodontiformes > Protopteridae > Protopterus > Protopterus annectens. The sequence continues at coordinate 257,744,031 of NC_056728.1, forward strand.
TGATTTTATTGGTTTTATCTTGGCAGTGTCCTGTTACTTTTCGTTTTTTGGACTTATCTGGTTTAGTACCTTGGGACTTCAGCATAACGTTTCATCTTTGCTTGCTTATGGGTTCTGGGAAGCTGCACTGAAAACATCAAGAAAGGCTGGCAGTGGGGGGGATAGCAGGAGAATCCATCTGGAGAAGTTCGTAGTACCTTTTTCTGAACCTCTGTTACCTCAGATGAATCCCATTTAAAGTGCTCCCTCATCTTAGCAATGGTCTCCCCAAAGGTGAGATCCTCTGCTGGGGAATCTGCTTCAGCAGATTCTTCCTTGGGAGAAGCATATCCAACAGGGGAGGGAAGTTGAGAAACATAACACAGATTCCTCTGAGGAAGAGTCAGAGGATTCCTCCTCTTCCACCTAACAGGAGTCTAAGGCTTGGGGCCTAGGACTCAACACAGGGGGGAGTCACTGGCGAAGGTACTGAAGAAGCAGGCCTTAAGGCCATGAAGGCATTGAACAGGCTTTGTGAGAAAGCCTGCCAATCTGGCTGACTTTTCGCTGGAGGAGACGTAATGCTTCCTCTCTCCTTTTTCAAAGTACCCTAGCAGGCATCTATGCCAGAGTAGGCCTGGAGTCTGGCAGCAGCACGGTAGGAGTGGGATTCGTCCGGTTATCCGGTGCAAGCCTAGGTTCCCCCTTGGTGTCCAAACCCAATGTCTGCAGGGCCTCCGAGGACATGCCTTCCACACACATTTCTGTGGCTTCCAAAGTGGTACCTGCTGTACTCGAATCAGTGGTTACTGATCGTCCCCTCCAGGCCAACATCGGCCACAGGAGGGACGTCGGGCGGTGGAGGCGCAGCTACGGTTTCAGGCCACAAGGGCATGGCCTTTTACTTGGGTGGCTCTACAAGCAGATCGAATGTCCCCTCCATGCCTAAAAGCTAAACGCTTGAGTCACTGATTCTCTCCGTATATGTGTGCAATCTGCTACGCAGGGTTTTCTGGATGAAGGCCTAGCAAATGGAGCACATCTTAGGGTCGTAAGATGGTCCCAGACAAAACAGGTAAAGCTTGTTGGCATCTTTGTGAGGAATCTAATGTCCGCACTTGCCCTTCCTGGATGACATGAATATATACCAGCATCCAATGACCCAAAACAAAAGATCCCCAAGGGAGTACTTACCTCAATAATTCTTGATCTGACGGCCAGTATGGCAGGAACAGCTAATGTCGAACTTGTGGCAGAGACGTTCTGAGGCCTGGTGCATGCATACGTCACTTTTATGGCCCATGGTAGTCTAGCCACATTCAACGTCTCACGCACCAAGCAGTGACTACAAACTTTTGAAGACTGGATGGACGCTCAGGTAGCACATGCACAATAATGTTCAGGAGGAGGAGAGAGGTTTAAGGGAAGGCAGAAACTGAACAATTTATGTAATGTTGGACTGGTGACATTTATTAAGAAAGAAAAGATATGTGATCCATAAGGTACATACAAATGGAAAAAATGTTAATAAGCTTTGTTTTCTTTTCTGTTAATGCACGTTTGCCTGTGATAATTTAATGAAGGTATTTAAAAGTAGATTCCCAACACAGCAGAGAATACCCACCAAATTAAGTTTTAAGGCAGAACGTCTAAAATGAAGCTTCTAAATATTCACAGGACCTTTACTAATTGTATTCAATACAGGCAGTGGCAGAAAGATGCAATTAATGTTTCTGTAGAATCCACAAAGATGAGGGATACAAACACAAAGAGTTGGACAAGGAGAAAATTACTCTGTCTTCTAATGATCCCTTCAAGTGGTCAATATGAAGTATGCAGAGGTCTGAAAGGTGGATCAGTGGAACACACAGATAATGTAACTCAGTACAGAAACAATGGAGACAAGTGCAGCTTAGACAATGCAGAAAAAATGTTGTCTATAATGTGACCGTATAAAAACAGTCATAGGTAAAAATGCAATATGTAATATCTCTACAACGCTGAAGAAATAGTTCTGGTGTCAATAAATATACCGAGAAGGTGCCTCAATAAGTGCTTTTATTCATATTCCTGCTGTACATATTAACACAGCTGCATATTATATGGGTGCTGCTGCTTCTGGTAGAGATCTAGGTTTTACTTGCTTTTCTTTTACAAAGCTGATATTTTCTTGGTTTTCACAAAGTCTGGCTTTAGCTAAACTACTTTACTATACTGAATATATGCATCCCTATCATTATAACCAGACAAGATCTTCACAAAAAAAGCTCCCACATTTGTTCATTAGTACTCACACAGAGATAAAAGTGAACTGATTTAAAAAAAAGAAGTAAACCTTACCTTGCAAACACTCTGTCTTTATTTGCCTTCTCTTTGCCATACTGCACAGATTGGACCTCTGTCCTCCCACTGGAATAGATCATGAGGAAGAAACATTACAATGGATTACTTTTAACAGCAAGAAAGTGTCATGCAAAAAGCCCAACCACAGCAAAAGTTTTAACCATTCTCTTCAATAAATTAATTCCTTAATTATAAGTTATGTACTTAGCATAACTTGCCATCTGTGTTGTCCTTTGTTCTTCCTCGCTACTGGTTCTAGGATCTGATTTGGTACCTTTCCTCTAGACTTCAGATGCAAGCCTCAAGCTCCTGCCTTTACCTATAATCCACTAGACATCTATAAGCCATCAGATTGAGTTTGGTGCAAATAAATATAAATATATATATATATATATATATGTGTGTGTGTGTGTATATATTGTTTGTTTGTGTCTTTCAGCTTTTCCCGGTTAGGGGTCGCCACAGCGGAACTCCGGTCCGCTAATGATTGGCAGTAGATTTTTACATGCTGGCTTGCCGGGCCTAACGCACAACCTTCAACAAAGGAATGCCCATTCACGCATGTCGCCACACAGAAGAAGTTCTAACTGAGAATCGAACGGGCAACGTCTAACTGTGAGGCGACAATGGTACAGCAGCACCACCACTGCAGTGTGTGTATATATATATATATATATATATATATATATATATATATATATATATATATATATATATATGGATCTAGGATATTTCACCGAAAGCACATTTCACAAAACTCAAATGACTGAACACATCACCGAAAGCACATTTCACTGAAACACATTTCACCAAAAGTTATATATGGCCTTGTCCCCACGGTAGTGCGACCATGGAGTCAGTATATATAGTAGGGGGGTGTGGGGGGCGTAACCCCCCACATATTTTAAGTATATATCATGTCTGGATAAGAGTAATATATTGCAATTGCATGTATGCATGTATATAGTTCAAAACATTTAAAATATGTGGGGGGCTATGCCCCCCACACTCCCACTACTATATATACTAACTCCAGAGTCGCACTACAGTGGGGACAAGGCTATATACAACTTTTGGTGAAACGTGTTTCGGTGAATTGAACTTTCAGTGAAAAGTGCACATTAATTTGACTTAGGGTGAAATGCCCTAAATATATATATATATATAAATATATATATATATATATATATATATATATATATATATATATATATATATATATATATATATATATATATATATGTACATACATATATGTACATACATATATATATATATATATATATATATATATATATATATATATAGAGTCTATATTAGATACTCAAACATTTAAATGTTCGAATCACTAAAGAACGAACTTTAGTGATTGAATGCTTAAATGTTTGAATATATATAAAAATTAAAAAAATACAAAATAAAAAAGGAAGAAAAACTAAAGGGTGCAAGCAGGGGGGTAAGCGCAAGCCCCCCTAAACCCCCTGCTACTTAAATATACCAACTCCAAGATCGCACTACAGTGTAGGAAATGGGAAATTGTCCAGTTCTGCACTGTAGTACAGTGAAGTACGATTTCGGAGTTGGTATATTTAAGTAGCGGGGGATGTGGGAGTCACAGCCTCACATGTGGGGGGTGCAGGGTGGCTTGCCCCCCTGCTTAAACCCTTTACTTTTTCTTTTTAAATGTTATTTTTATAGATATTTGAACATTTAAGCGTTCGATCACTAAAGTTCATTCTTTAGTAATTCGAACATTTAAATGTTCAAATATCTTATTTAGACCCTATATATATATATATATATATATATATATATATTTTTATATATGTATGTATGTATATGTAATTATATATATATATATATATATATATCTATATATATATATATATATATATATCTATATATATCTATATCTATATATATCTATATATATATATATCTATATATATCTATATCTATATATATCTATACAGATTCACTAGAGAATCTCGAGATACCGAAATCTCGGATTTCAGTATCTCGAGACGAAAACAGTGAATTCTGGAAATGTCGGCGGTTCAACAGCGCGCTGTTTGCAAAGGCGAAACTGCCACAGACAGGCTGCTACGGTTAGCTACAACCCTGACGTTCGCTGCAAGCAAGCGGGAAACAACAGCCCTGACGTCCGCTGCAACCATGGCTGACAAACCTGCCACTGCTCCTGGGATGATCGGCACAGTATACTCCACAATCAAGTCACAAAAAGGACAACCTGCACTACTGCTGGATGGGTTTGTGTTGAATCAGGAGAAAGTAAACAAGGAGAAAATGTACTGGTGCTGCAAATGGAAACATGCCCAGAAGTGTAAAGGTAGGGCTATCACGCAATGTGTGCCTGAGGGGGAAAAGTACAGTTTTGTACCTACCATAAATGTAGATGTTAGAGTGTATACACTGCTGCAGTCATTACACTTGGGTTATCCTGCCGTCAGGTGGTTCCCCAGTCAGCCTGAGTTCCAAAGTCTTGGTCTGGCGTCGGTTGCTGTCGCCTCCTCCCTGACGTCAGTGCGACAGGGGTATATATGATGCAGCCGACACCATTTTCCTTCAGTTTTTCTTGCCCCAGATGTCAGGTGCCCCCAAAAGGTAGGCAATTCAAATTGCTAATAAAACATACATAAGAAAAGCAAAGAACAACTTTCAGTTACCAGCAAATGCTCCCCATAGGTAGTAAAGAGAAGTAGACATAGGTACGTACCAGCAAGTAAGAGGGGAAGGTGGGAGGGTAACCTGGACTGCAGCAGTGTATACACTCGAACATCTACAATTATGGTAGGTACAAAACTGTGATAAAAGCAAAACCGCACCAAGCCAACGGAGCTCAGACCCTGCTACAACGATATTTATAACAGAATAAAACACAAAATCATACGCAGGGTCAAATGGCTGTTGTTCACCAAACTTTCCAAACTCTCCAAAGTGCAGACTGAAAGGGATCACCAAGAAAATCACATCCGAAATACACTTTACAACTGATATTGTAAAACGAAGCTATTTATTGTACAAATTATAATGTTAGCGCTTTCACCCGAAGGCTTCCTCAGACATTTAAATACTGGCAACAATTAACATTTAAATAGTCACTGAATCAATCCGATTGGTTAAGACTCATCAAATATAGTAAACATGTATTAAAAGTTAAAACCACTTTAAAAATTTTTTTAAAAATTTTACAAAAACATATTGCACTTACAATAATGTCCCTACACAAAATAAATTACTATGACCTGTGTGTGAAAGGACAGAAGTGCATAGATATATCAAACAGAAATCAAAACAAGTCCACTGATGGACTATCATCATATATTAATGTGGAGAAGCCATACTATTGCAGATACTATATCTATAGTCATGCATACAGTACCTACTAACAAAATACATACGTTAAAAATACACTAAAAAAATTATGCATAAATATATGTGTGATATGCAGACCTAATCATAAAATACTAGATTTCAATAAACCCTCTTTTGACTATTTCTTTGGTCTAAAACATCTCTTTTTCTTCAATACAGGTCTAATATGTACTCTATCATTAAGGCCAGGAAATTTATCTGCCCTGCACCTAATGATCCACCTCATCTCATTTTCCAGTGTAAGATTTATAAGGTCCCCCCCTCTGTCATTCATAAATACTTCCTGTATCACACAAAAAATAAAGGTATGTTGTGGACCTGATGACTTAATGTGTTTGGCCAGTGCATTAAAGTCAGTACCTAATCTTATATGGTAAAGATGTTCCCTGATCCTCTCTGAGAGCCCTATTGGTTTTCCCTATATAGGAAGAGGTACATGCTGTGCACCTAGCCAATACACCACATTCTTACTCATACAGTTTGTACCTGTCCTAAACTTATTGTATACACTCGAACATCTACATTTATGGTAGGTACAAAACTGTACTATGTTCATCGTGTTACACTGCTGCAGTCATTACACTTGGGTAGAATCACAAAGCTGAGGTAGGGTGGCTGGTTCTATAAGGCATTAGGTGTGGCTAAAAGGCCCTGCAGCACAGCAGTGGCGAAGCCAGCTCTGGATTTAGAGTAGAAAGGCAGATGGTAATGCTTGGTGAAGGTATGCACAGAACTCAATGTTGCTGCTTCCAAAATGTCCTTGGTAGGCACTCCTCTGAGGTAGGCAGTTGAAGTGGCTGTTGCCCTGGTGGAGTGAGATCTAATGTTGCTATGTATAGGTTTCCCATGGTGTGTGTAGCAGAAATGTATGCAATGTCCTATCCATATTGAAATAGTCTGTTTTGAAATGGCTTTTCCCTGTGCTCCTACAGCATATGCTACCAGTAATTGCTCAGATTTTCTGAAAGTTTTGGTTTTGTCCAAATAGAAACGTAACTGCCTGTGAATGTACAAAGAATGCAGTAGTCTTTCCCCTTTATTCTGTGGTTTTGGATAAAAAGTTGGCAAGTGAATAGTTTGGTTAGAGCCACACTTGAAACCACCTTTGGCATAAACGTAGGGTTAGTTCTTAAGGACACCCTGTCCTGGTGGAAAATGATAAATGGTTCCACTGCCATTAGTGCCTGTAACTCAAACTCTTCGTACTGATGTTATTGCCAGGGGTAGAGCAGTTTTCCAAGAGATATATTTTAAATCTGGTGTGTTTGCTGGCTCAAAAGGAGGTAAAGTTAATTTTTCCAACACGAAGTTGAGGTCCCAAGTTGGAGTAGGTGCTCTACGGGGTGGTCTTATGTTTTTAGCCCCCCTTGAGGTACTGTTTTAGCAAAGGATTAGAGAAAATTGGTGGATCCATGTTGTAATGAGCAGAGATGGCAGAGACGTGGATCATGATGGATGAAAAGGAGAGGCCTTTGTCCAGCATCACAGTTAAATATTGTAGTATCTGAGGAATATTTGGGACAAGAGGGTCAAGGCTGTGAGCCTGGTTCCAGGCACAGAATCTCTTTCATTTATCCGAATAGGCTTTCCTGATACTAGGCCTTCTGGTCTCCAGAATGACATCCACAAAAGCTTTGGAGAGAGGCATTGTTTCTTGACTAGGTAATCTTCCATGCAGCCAGGTTTAAAGTCTTTAGCTGGCTGTGAAGTATCTGATTGTTGTGCTGAGTCAGCAGATGTGGTATATGAGGCAAAATCCAGGGTGGTCCTTGTGCTAAGTTCTTCAAGATTGGGTACCAGTGCTGGCATGGTCAGTCTGGTGCAATCAGGATCATCTTTGGCTCTTCCTGTCTGGCTTTGATGAGTACCTTTGGAAGGAGAGGCAGTGCTGAGAAAGCATATACTTGTAGGTTTTTCCAGCTGAATGAGAGGGCATCCACTTTCCATGCTTGTGGATGGTAAGTCCTTGTGCAGAATTTCTGTAGCTGGCAGTTCATTGGCGATGCAAACAGATCTATGTCCGGGCTCCACCATTTTCTGTGTTATCATTCTGAATATTTGTGGATTCAACTCCCATTCGTGGGGATCCATGATGTTTCTGCTTAAGTAGTCTGCCAGTGTGTTTTTCTCTCCTGGCAGGAATTGTGCTTGCAGATGAATTTGATAGTTTAGAGCTGTGTTCCACAAGGTCATGGCTTGCCTGCAGAGGGGATAAGAGTGAGTGCCCCCTTGCTTGTTTATGTACCACAAAACTGTGGTGTTGTCTGTCTTTAATAGCAGTTGTCCTGGATATAGCAGGTCCTTGAAGGCTATTAGGGCATTCTGTACAGCTAGCATCTCTTTTTGATTGATGTGAAGATGCCTTTGTTCTGCGGGCCACCAGCCCTGAATACATTTTCCTGCTATGTGTGCTCCCCAGGAGTAATCCGATGCATCTGTTGTCAGTGTTTGCCTGGCTGTGGGTTGAGTAAAAGGCTGTCCCTTGTTGAGGTGATAAGGTTGAGCCCACCATCGAAACTCCTGTTGCAGGCAAGGAATTAGTGGTATAACTGTTTCCAAACTTTGACAGTGTTGAGACCAGACACTCTTTAGGTACCATTGTAGTTTCCTCATATGCAGCCTCGCATATGGAATTAGTAGTATGCAAGATGCCATGTAACCCAAAGCCTGCAGAATTTTTCTTGCAAGGAGTTGGGTTCTTGTTGCCATCAATTGAAAATATTGAGTCAGATGTCCTTGCTTGTCTGGCGTGAGATAAGCCATCTGGGCCGTTGTATTCAAGCTGGCACCCAGGAATATTATCTCTTGTGAGGGCACTAGTTTTGATTTCTTTTCGTTTACTGTGTACCCTAGGCAACTTAACTGTTTTACAAATGCCAGATGCTGTAGAAGAATGCCCTTGCTCTCTGCTTGAATCAGGCAGTCGCCCAGGTACGGATAAATTTGAATTCCTTTTTGTCTGCAAAATGCAATTACTGGTGCCAGGCACATTGTGAAGACTCTGGGCGCAGCAGATAAGCCAAAGGGCAGTGCAAAGAATTGATAGTGCATTGAACCAGCTATGAATCTGAGGTATCTTCTGCAGTTTTGTCTGATAGGGACATGCAGGTATGCCTCCTTGAGGTCCAATGTTATGAGCCAAGCTTTCTTGCCCAGCATGGGAAGAAGCTGCTGTAGTGTCAACATTTTGAATTTCGTAACATCCAGGTAAGTGTTTAGAGAAGAAAGATCCAGAATGGGCCTCCAGGCTTTGTCCTTTCTGGGAACCAGAAAGAGTCTTCAGTTAAATCCTTGTCCTTGCTCCTGTGGTGGTACCTTTTGAATAGCTCTCATGTCCATGAGTGCTGTAATTTGTTTTTGAGCCTCTGCCCACTGATTTGGTGGCAGGTTTGGCATTCCTTTTAACCTTGGCAGTGTGTGAAAGTGGAACCTGTAACCTTGAGATACAATGTTGAGAACCCATTTGTCTTTGGTGATCATATGCCAATTGTGATATAAAAGTGCCAGTTTTCCTCCCAAGGGGGCTGCCAAGAGAGAGCTGTTTGGCAGCTGTAGTGGGAGGTCATTGGGGCTGTTTTTTTATAAGGTTGTGGCTCGTCTTCCCCTTCTTTCTGGCCTGATGCACCCCATTGTCGAGGCCTGTAGGGACCATGTGGTTGACCTCTGCCTCTTGGACGTCTGTATCTGCCCCTTTGGGGTCTGTCTGAAGCTGGAAAGGACCAATTTTTTGTTGGCCAATTTCTGCTAAATCGAGGAGGCTGAACCTGTAAGAAATCCTTCACTGTTTGCATAGATTTTGCCTTATACTCCATTTTCTTTAATACCTCTTCTGCCTTAACTCCAAATAACACATCCTGCTGTAAAGGTGCATCCAATAGTTTTGCTTTAACATGATCTGGTAACGTATTGTTCTTTTAACCAAGCATGTCTTCTAATGATAGAACCTGTAACAGCTGCACTACAGGAGGCCTCTAAAGAATCAAAACCGCATTGCAAAGTGTGTTTTCCCACTTGTTCAGCTGCATGCAATAAATCCTGCATTTCCTTTAAATTAGGAGGATCTGAACCTGGAAGCATTTTTTGTTTCAACTGAGACATCAGAAACTGCTGATATTTTAACATGTGAAACTGGCAATTTAAGGCCCTCATTGCTAAAGTTGCAGACGTATATACTTTCTTCCCCCATCTGTCCAGTGTTCTGGAATCTCTGTCAGAGGGGACTGGATTCTTTGCTGATGAGGTCTTAACCCCTTTGGGTCCCTGAGAAATAGTTTCAGGGTCGGCAACAGGGCTTTTATAAAGAAATTTGTGTGAGTCAAGGACTCTGTAGTATCTGTCAGGCTTAACTGGGGCTAGAGGTAAAGAATCAGGATTTAAGCTGGATTCAGTATACACATCATCCACTATATCTAACACTGGCGGAATAGCAAGGTGTGTGTGTTGAGGTAATAAAAGGAAGTCTCTGAGCCTTTTCTTGGATTCTGAGTAATCCTGGCCTTCCCAATGGAAATGCTCCCTCATGGTATGCAGGGTTTCACCAAAGGAGTAGTCCTCAGGCGGAGAGGCTGATGGAATTGATTCCTCAGCATCAGAATCCTCATAAGGGGGTAAGGAGTATCCTAGGTCTGAGGATGACTCTGAAGAGATGGATACCTGGTCGGATGAGTCATAGTCTGCATCCAGTCTAGGCCTTTTATCAGGAGGGGGATGGGAACCCCTGATCAGAGGGATTAGGTCTTCGGCCATTTTGAGCATTTGTTTCTTAGGCATGGAGGCCTGTCCTGGAGAATGCTGAATTTGTTTCTTTGTTTTTAAAATATGTTTAGACTTAGCAGAAGATGCAATTCTTAACTGGGTAGGTCTGAAAACATCCTCTGAGGCTGCGGGTTGTTCAGCTACTCCTGATCCCTCTGAAAGGGTAGTTTCGGTAGTCTGAATAACTTGTGTCTCCGAAGGCCCAGCCATCTCCACGTGGGAGTCAGAGGCGGCATGTGGTTCTACAGAAACGGTAGTCAGGGGCTGCGAAGGTGCCTCGCTGAAAACCGGAGAACCGGCGACTGGCCTGGAAGAGGCTTTGTCGTCAGTTTTGGGCCTCAGATGCCTATCCTTGTCTTTGCGCTTTTTATGTATTCCGGTCGTCGGAAGTTCCGACGGCATGGTATAATTGAATTTTCTGCCAAAATAATGTCGGGCAAAATCAAACCGACATTTAATAGTGCGCTTATTAAACATAGCACAAAACCGACAACCGGTGATGTCGTGGTCTGGGTCTAGGCATGGGATACAATAAGAATGGAAATCCTTATGAGGTATTTGCTTCCCACAAGAAATACAGTTATTAACTTTTACTGACACTGGCCTGAGGCAAGAAAAAGTTTCCCCAACGGGGTACTTAGCTTTGAAGAAGACTTTGGATTAGAAATGAAAATCTCAGAAGGAACTGCTTTTGCTTTGGGCACCGCGCGGCAAGAAAGACTGAAGAAAATGGCATTGGCTGCATCTTATATACCCCTGTCGCACTGATGTCAGGGAGGAGGCGACAGCAACCGACGCCAGACCAAGACTTTGTAACTCAGGCCGACTGGGGAACCGCCTGACGGCAGGATAACCCAAGTGTAATGACTGCAGCAGTGTAACACAATGAACATCAGTAGGACATAACCATAGTGGGCACCCCTCCGAGATTGAATGGTATATCATATGTGTACAATGCTGAAGGTGAAATCTGAGTTATCCCGCGACATGCCATGCATAATTGTGAATGATGCCCTGGCATCCACATCAAGCAATATAGTGCCCAACCTACCAAATCGGAGGGCACTGCTGCAACAGGTGGGGAGGGTGAGAAGGAAGCAGGCTAAATGTACAGTTGCCGGTGTTAGTACATTTCAGGAGAGTAATGTAGCAGACTTCCCCACAAAGTCCAGTCCATTTGTTAGTAAGAGGATGTGTGATAGCACTACAGGCACAGTGGTAGTGGTGGTCACAACAGTACAGAACCTGATAGATCTTAGTACAGCCACTATATGGCTAATGGATGGCACATTCTTCCATAAAGGGGTCATATGTCACCAATTGTACAGTATACATGGCCTGGTTAAGTGTGGTGGCTTCAATAGATCTGTACCATTACTCTTCTGTTTAATGAGCAAGAAGTCGCTTAAGGCCTATAACTATATGTGGCACTGTGTGTTGGAATTGCTGGCAGAACATAGCTGTGACACACTCAGTTGAAGTACGTGTTAACGGACTTTGAGGTAGATGTCTTCAGGAGCATCAAAGGGAACCTACAAGGTGTGACGTCCAAAGGGTGTCTCTTCCACTTTGGCCAGAATAACTGGAGTAAAGTACAGCAGCTAGAGCTAGCACATAGGTATAATACCGACATGGCATTCCAGTTGGCTAAGTCACGTATTGGCTGGATTACTGGGACTGTGGATGTTTGGTTTACGGTGTTTACTGGAGTTCTGGACCATACTTCTTGTAAATAAAGGCATTTGTCATGGTTTCGACATTCTTATATCGGTGCTTATATTTCCGGTGTTTCCAGAAGTTTGCGTGGTAGTTTATGGTTGTTTGTCGGGTATTGGTGACTCGCCCTAAGTGTCGGTTATTTAGGGGATCGGGTATTACGGTCTTGCCCTTTTAAGTATCAGTTATTCCATACTCAGCAATTTCCATTTTCAGCATTGTGGTTTTACACCGTTTTTGTCTCGAGATACCGAAATTCGAGATTTAGGTATCTTGAGATTCGCTAGTGTTTCTATATCCTAGACCTTTTGCGTGGTAAATGAATGAAATGCAGTCTGTAATCCACTTAGCCAAAGTGACTTCAGACACTGCCTGTCCCAAACAATTAGAAGACAAGGACACAAAAAGCTGATTAGACTTTTTATGTTATTTTGTTCTGTGAGGATAAAAACTTAACTGTCGAACGACATCTAGAAGATGTAGCATGTATTCTCCTTTACTTGAGAAAATGGAAAAAATACTAGAAATTGAACAGATCAGTTGAGATTCAACTCAGTAGCTAGCTTGAACATGAAGAAGGGGTTGGTTTAAAGGGATTCTCTCTGTGGAAGATGATATAAGGGGGGGTTCGCTGATAACACCTTTAACTCAGAGATTTTCTTCGCAGAAGTAGCAGCCACAAGCACAATAGTTTTCTAGGAAAGATATTTCAAATCACAGGTGCTTGCTGCTTCAAAGAGTTTTGGGGTAAGACCCTGAAGAACTACCATGAGTTCCCACAGAGGAGAAGGTTCTTTAACTGGAGGTCTGAGAAGGAAAACTCCCTTCATGAAGACTATACATAACTTAGTAGAAAGCAAGGAAACATTTTGATTTCCTGGGTGAAAATTAGATATCACTGCTAGCTAGAGCTTAATCATCGAAAGGCTAGCCCCTTGACTGAAGAGGTGGCTAAGGACGTCCATATTACTTTGACAGCTTAGATTGTCGAATGTCTAAACATCGACACCTAAGCATCAAAACCTAAAAATCACGAACGGCTATTCTTTCCTCGGAAAAGAATTTGCTAGGCCTTCGCATAATAAAATGAACTTTTAAACCAAAACACAGTAGGGGGCTGTGCCCCTCCCCACACCCCCAACTAAATATACCATTATACTTCGACAGGGTGCTTAGAGAGGAGTTGTGGTATTGTATGAGGAAGTCAGGAGTGTCAGAGAAGTATGTAAGAGTGGTACAGGATATGTACGAGGGTAGACTGACAGTGGTGAGGTCTGCGATGTGAGTGACAAATATGTTTAAGGTGGAGGTGGGATTACATCAAGGATCAGCTCTAGGCCCTTTCTTATTTGCATGCAGTGATGGACAGGTTGACAGTCCCGGTGGACTATGATGTTTGCAGATGACATTGTGATCTGTAGTGAGAGTAGGGAACAGGTGGAGACCCTGGAGAGATGGAGATATGCTCTAGAGAGAAGAGGCATGAAGGTCAGCAGGACTAAGACAGAATATATGAGTGTGAATGAGAGGGAAGATAGACACATGGTGAGTATGCAAGAAGTAGAGGTGGCGAAGGTGGATGAGTTTAAATACTTGGGATCAATAGTTCAGAGTAAAGGTGAATGTGAAAGAAATGTGAAGAAGAGAGTACAGGCAAGATGGAGTGGGTGGAGAAGTGTGTCAGGAGTGAATTTTGACAGATGAGTACCAGTAAGACTGAAAGGGAACAAGAGGGTAGTGAGACCAGCTATGTTATATGGGTTGCAGACAGTGGCACTGACAAAAAGGCAGCAGTCAGAGCTGGATGTGGCAGAGTTAAAGATGTTAAGATTTGCACGGGGTGTGATAACGGTGGACAGGATTAGGAATAAGTATATTAGAGGGTCAGCCTAAGTTGGAATGTTTGGAGATAAAGCCAGAGAAGCACGATTACGTTGGTTTGGACATGTGCTGAGGAGGGATGCTGAGTATATTGGGGAAAAAGATGCTAAGGATGAAGCTACCAAGTAATAGGAAAAGAGGAAGGCCTAAGATAAGACTTATGGATGTGGTGAGAGAGGACATGCAGGTGGTTGGTGTGACAGAGCAAGATGCAGAGGACAGGAAGAAATGGAAACAGATGATCCGCTGTGGCGACCCCTAATGGGAACAGCCGAAAGAAGATGATGATGATGACTCCGAGATCGCTCTACATTGGGGAAAGGGCAAATTCCCGATAACAGGCAAGCGAATGTTTCCTGAGAAAAGATTTTGCGTATGTGGCTGTTCGCGATTTTAAAGTTTCAAAGCTTAGGTATCGATCATTAGGCATTCGACATCCTAAGCGATCGAACATCAAATAGGAACCCAGCTAAGGAATATTAAGATATCTGGAATCGAAGCTGAAAAAAGATCAATATTCTCTTTGCAAGCCCATAAACAAACCCTTCTCCAGTTACTTTTGTACAGCTTTTTAGTGGATGACTTCAAAGAAGCCACAACATTGTGATGTACTGCAGAAGCTACCCTGGATTGTCCAACAATCATTGGAAATGGAGAAAACTATGCAGTTGGCTTGACAGCATGGAGACTGGAGTGCTGGAGCTCTGACAGGTGACCCAGGACATCTTAAGAGGGCTCCAGAATCCATGGAGGATATATGTGATAAGACATAAGGAAGGGGAGCAAAGAGAGTCCAAATGGGGGCAATCAGGATGACTGAGTTCTTCAATCTGCTCACTTTCTGAAGAAATCTTGGGATTAGAGGCAATGGATGGTAAGCGTAGAGATGACCCAGGGCCAATTGTGGACTAGACCATCCCTCGGTGACACCCCCTGATGGTTGATCAGAGCGAAATACTTGCTGCACTTGTTGAGGGGAAAGGCAAAAAGGTCACAGCAAGCTTAGCCCCAACAGCTGAATATTTTTTTCGCTACTGACTGATTGAGGGATCAGTTGCGAGGAATCAAGATGGATCTGCTAAGTCTGTCTGCCAGCATGCTGTTTTTCCCAGGTATGTGCATTGCAACTACAAAGCAGTCTGAAGAGATAAGCCAATTCCCAGACCCTCATGGCCTCCCCTGCATTATGGGTAAGAAGGAGTTCCTCCTTGCTTACTGATGTACCAGACCACTGACATGATGTCAGCAATGGTCCCTAGAGGGAGCTCATTCTAAAAGTCTTGTGATGACAGAAGGACTGCCCTCATCTCTAGGACACTGATATGCAACTTGGTCTCTAATTGGGACCACGTGCCTTGGACTCATTTCCATTGTAATGCCCCCCCCCCCAGCTGGGAAGCATCCATGGTCACTGTGGTTATTGGCAGGGGAAGAAAGAATGGCCTGCCCAAGTACAGGTCCTGGCACAGAATCCACCAAAGAACATGACGTTTTCAGATTGGGGTAAGTTTTATAGGATGGAGGGGTGACCACTGAAATGCCAAGGTCAACCGGAGTACCCTCATGAAAAGCCTGGCCAGGGGGACTAGTATTATTGCTGCAGACATGGAACCTAGGACCTGTAATATCAGCCTCACTGGAGGAAAGGGATAAGACAGGAAGTCCTGGAAATTATTTCTCAAGGAAGATATTCGGTACGTTGGAAGATACACTACCATGTGCAAGGTATCTAGCTGGATTCCTATAAATTCCAGGTTTTGTACCAGTGTTAACTTTGATTTTGACAAGTTTAGAGAAATTCCTAAATTCGAAATGTACATCAGATAGTCTCTGGCTTGAATCAGTTGATGCTTGGTTGGGGCAGTAAGGAGCCAATCATCTAGGTATTGAAACACCTGGAATCCTTTGAGTCTCAAGTGAGCTGCTACCACTGCTATGCACTTGGTGAACAGCCAGGGGGCTGTGGTGAGACCAAACGGTAGTGCTCTGAATTGATAAGTGATTGGCTTCCATACAGAAGCGCAGAAACTTCTTGAAGCACCTGTGTATCTTGATATATATATATATATATATATATATATGATAGTAGGCACCCTGGAAATCTATGGAGGGCATCCAGTCATTTTTGCTCAGGAGGAACAGAACTGACTGCGCCGTAACTATTTGGAACTTGGACTTCTTTACATATATATTCAATTTGCTTAGATCCAGGATTGGTATGAGGTCCCCCTGTTTGCCTTGGCACCAAAAAGAAGAGCGAGTAAGTTCCGAATCCTATCTGCTCAGCTGGGACCTTTTGAATGGCTTTTTTTTTTGAAGCAGCTTTTGGATTTCTAGGGTTGCTAACACCCTCTGACTGGGTGGAATGTCGTGGAGTTTCTTGCTTGGTCTCATAGGAAGAAGGGAAAAGGGAACGTAACAGCCACTGGATATAATGGAAACACTAATTTTGTGCAATCCTTGTCCAGGCTTTTGGGAGCAGAAAAAAACATCCCCCAACTGCCTCCAGAGAAGAGCAATCAGGCAGTACTTCAGAAGCACTGATAGGGCTCATCAGGAAAGGAATCGCTAAAGCCATGGTTCTGTGGACCCCCTCTGCCTCTAGGGCAATGCCTGCCATTGAAACCTTCTTCTCTGCCTCTTGAAGAGGAATCACCCTGCAAGTCTTGGAAAGACTGCCGAGACTTGCAGAATCTAACTTTCATGCCATCTCGTTGGTTCCTGGAGATGGTATGCTGAGGGCCAGAAAATTTGATTCCAATGGCAGACAGAGTCTTTCCCTCATGGTTGCTGCAGGTAAAAGTTACCTTAACCAACAGTCTGATAAGGGAGGATCCATTGAAATGGGCATTAACAAAGGCCATCTTAAAGGGTTCATCAAAACTGCAGAGCCTCATCCAGGCATGACACTGTATGTTTATGCCTGAACTGGATGCTTGAGAGGTGTCTTCCACTGCATGGGAAATTAATCTCTGATGAATTAGCTATGGACGACAGAGTGGTCCAGCTGTGGAGAAACTTTAAGGCCCTTCGCCAACATGGACTTAAAGAAAGAATTTGATAAAATCTCTCTGCAAATGGGTGAACTGGGCCATAAAATTCAATGACCGCAGTGAAAAAGTAGCTGAGGTATAGACAAGCTTCCCAAACCTGTCCATCACCCTGGACTTATTGTTCGGGGGATGGACAGTGAAGCTCTGCTGTGCTAGCTCTTTCCTTGTTGCTGCTGTGACAACCATAGCATTCACGGCAACTCTCTTACTCCAGAACTGAGTGTCGGTGGGTGGAGATACAATTTTACCCGGATGTTCTGGAATCTGTTCAACAGTGTCCAGCTCCTTTCATGCCCACTGAGAGACAAGGTTGATAAGCTCATCTGCCGGGGGGGGGGGGTCACCCAAGATGTAGATGGGCCAGCCCTGAAGGCATCCAGAAACAGTCTACTCAGGAGGAGGATTTTGGCCAGACCATCTACCTCTTTGTCTAAGGATTTCCATGATGTCACCGAAGGAAACATAGTCAAGTGGAGATCAGGGAGATCCTCCCCTTTCCTCAAAGTCTGTGTCCTCTGTGACAGACCCCATGGAGGAATCTATTAGCCTCCTTTTGCACAGCCTCTTTCGATGAAACTCCACAGTGGGGTGGTCCAGGAAGTCATCGGAAGGGGAGGGAGTCCTTGTGTTAGACATACATGGAGACCTTCTGGAACTCGCTGACCCTATGGACCAGGAATGATGGGTTAAGCAATCAAAACAGATGCAGGATGAAAAGTAACAATCAAGACAAGAGAGGACAGTTCTCTGGCTGAAGAAAAGACCTTTTCTAAAACTCAGAAGGCTGACAGACCCAGAGAAACTTCTCCCTCCTCAGAGCAGAAGCCACAGAGGAGAGGAAGTCAGAGCCGGCCCTGGATCCATGCCATGTAGAGAGAACTGGAGCAGAGCTGTCTAGAGCCGAAGGTGCCGGGGGGGGGGGGTGATGATCCGAACAAATGGGAACAGAACCCTGCTCCTCGGACCCGGCACAGACCTCTCGAGTCGGAGAACTGCTCTGATCTGAGGACAACTGAGCTGGTCAGGGTAACTGTCGGATTTGAAGTTTGGGACTTCTTACGGTCCAACAGTGTGGCTCTCAGGGATCTCAAATCCTTGGGTTCCAAAACTAATGGACGGATCAGAGAAGGAGAAAGTCAATGTTAGGACTAGAGAGCTCACAGATTTGAGGGGGAATGGAGCTGGAATGACCCCCATCTGAATTTGAGCCCTAAGGAACTTCTGCATCATCCTGTCCATGTCAAGTTCAGAGAAGCTCATGGAAGAACCTAGGCGAAGTGGTGGAGGGAGTTCTCAAGGGCTTGGTCAGTGTCTGTAGAATCTTGGGTGGCAGGGTCGGAGACACTGCCTATAATGTTAGCTCTGAGGTATGTCTCTAGCTCTTGGATCCAACACTTGGGCAGATGCCAAGGGGGCTCTGGTGCTGGGAGCTAAGATCGTCAGATCCAACAAGAAGTGGGATCTGAGGTTTGAAGCACAGAGTTCGGATCTGATATAGTCTGATCCAAAAATCTCCTTTGTTTTGAGGACGGCTCCAAGGAGGAGGCAGGACATCTGTGGCATCTCTTCCTTGGCTCCGAGACTGCCTGTTTAGTGGGGGTTTGACACCCAGCAAGCAATAAACCTTTAAGAATTAACTTGTTCCTTTGATCCAATAGAGCTGTCAGATTGAAGGTACTGCACACCATGAAAGGGGTGTCAGATGGGCAGCTCCCAAAAAGTATACGCACTTCTTGTGAGCATGATAATTGGGGATCTTATGCACACAAGAAGTGCACTTTTTGAAGCCAGTAAGTTTGTTCTCAGACAGTGAAAGCATACACACACACACACACACACACACACACACACACACACACACACACACACACACACACACACACACAAAAACAAAAACTGATGCCAGTAAAAGCCAAGACCAGGGTAAATAACAAAAATATTAGCTTTAAACTAGAGAAAAGATACCTTTTTTTCTTTTGTAAGCACACACGTGGAAAAAAGGAAGTAAAAATCTAATCTATCCAACACACACAGTAGAATTCTCTCTTAGAACAGGGAACACAGCAGGAACGGGAAAAAAGAAAACCTAGCAGAAGGAAGAATGAGAAAAATTGAACCAGTACACACACTAACTAACCTACCTACCTAACACAAGCATACACTCACTGATCAACACAATCCAACTAACAACTAATAGAAGAGGAGCAATCTTACTGAGAGAACAACAAAAAAAAAAGTTTCACTTAACAGAACCGCAGAGAGGTTTGATCTGTCTGACTGGAATGGTGGTAAATGAGATCTGACGGCTTAGGGATGGTCTAGAGGATTATGGGTAAATACAGCAGCTTAAGGCTTGGCTCTGAAGTATGTTGGAAAATGGACGAATCAAACCTGACAGTTAGATCCTAGACCCAGTAGTGAGGAAGGATGAAAAGGCCAATGTCAGATTTACTGCTTTTACTACAGAACAACTAAGCTCTTGCTATTTCTAGACATTTGTTAATACTAATACAGTACACTGATATAAATACTGTAGTACTTTTCAAAAATAACCAGACTAAAGTTTAAGGCATTTATTACACATTTCAAATTAGGCATGAATCATAACAATCTCAACACTGACAGACCAAACAATCAATCAACACATTTTAACAACTAAACCAACCTAACATTACTGGGCTCAAATCTACTAGTTAAGTATGGCAGGAGATGCAAAAGTGTTACAGCCCGTATGTCCAAACAAAGGCACACAAGTTAAACTAATGGAGGAAAGAGAAATATATAGACATACAGGGAATGCAACATGAACTTTATTTGCTAAAGAGCCTGTTTTAGAAACTGAGGTTTTTGTAGTAGAATCTTTTGGGTTAGGGTCTATTGATAATGTGTGCTCACACACACAGACACACTCACTGTGTTGAATAATGAACAGTTTAAAAACTACATCGGCTGACTGAGTCAGGGCATGGTGGGAAATACTAAAAACTGATGCACCTAATAGTAGGATATTCATGTATGGAGAATGAAAGAATAGTGCATATTTCTAAGATGCTGGCAATACCAGCAAAAATGGGACAAGTCAAATGTGATACTGAAACAGCAGGAGATCAAGTTTATCTGCCTTTGTTAACAAATAAGATGTTATTTTAAAAGGGCAGGAACAGCTCTGGACAGGGAAATTGACAAGGTAGTAGTAACATTTTAACAATCACAAATTCATGAACTCGTTATCTCAGAACATTAGTGTGTCAACATTCCACATAAAACCCTTAAGGAGAGTTACTGTGGGAATGAGACCCCTCGCAGTTTCAGAGAACATGACCAAATAAGAAAAGTAGAAAGTTTTGGTATTCTCAATTTGGGTGTGTAACTATGCAGAGACTGCTGCAGCCTCCAAAAGAATCCATTTTTAATATTACTTAATTTTAGTGCTTTCATTTGTAAAAAAATAAAACTTCAGAAATACACTATTAATATAACCACTAGTTATGTGACAAAATGGGATAAAAAGTAATATGGTCATGTGATATTAATACATCTTCATTAAAAAGTCATGAAAATCTAGAACAAAATATAATTGTGATACCACTCACAATAAATAAACACATGTGGTTTTACAGTTCAGCCCTAAAGAATTTTCTCAAACATTCAAAGTTCTGCTGCTCTCGTTTTAAGAACACTAACAATTGTTGTGTCTTTCGGCTTATCCCAGTTAGGGGTCGCCACAGCGGAACTCCGGTCCGCTAATGTTTGGGTAGTGGATTTTTACGTGCCGAGTTACCAGCCCTGACGCACAATCTTCAACGAAGGCACACCCATTCACGCATGCCTCCACATAGAAGACGCTCTAGCTGAGAATCGAACACTGACAATAATATAGACCTAGGGCTTACTGGCGTAGTGTCAAAGTTTCCAGTATATATTTTTTTCTTTTAATGTTCTACACATGCTCACACACTTTCTTAAACTTCGTTGCTTTGTCAATATAAAACGCATCACATGATAAGCAGCATTTTAGACAAAGAGTTGCCCTTGTATCACACGTTTCCTTAATGTGTTTGAAGTTTAGCTGATGCAATTCCAATATTGCACTGTGCTCATTAAACATCAGTGAAATGCTGATAAACCTACATAAATTGCAGCAACCACACTTTTAGTCCCAGAATGGGTTAGTGGAAGTTCTTAAATTCATATTTTCCTTGGATTCTGTTAATTTTTTGGAGATTAGCCCCTCTCTTGAAAATAAATCCTGGGGCAGTAAAGTACAGTTGTGTACACTTACCATAAATGTAGATGTTTGAGTGTATTCACTGTTGCAGTCATCACATTTGGGTTATCTGCTTGTAGTAGCCCTCAGTCGGCCTGATTATCAAAGTCTTGGGTCCTGCGTCGGATGCTGTCTCATCTTCCATGATGTTAGGAGTCATGGGTATAAAGCATGCAGCCGACACCATTACATCAGTTTTTCTTGCCCCAGATGTCAGGTGCCCCCATAATGGGAAGCAATTATATACAAGGTTACACCTCCAACAAAAAAGCAAATACACCAAAAAGCCTTAAGCATAGTAAACAATTAAAGAGGTATATAGTCAATAGAAGTCAGGGAGCTGGAGGGAGGGTAACCAGGACTGCAACAGTGAATACACTCGAACATCTACATTTATGGTAAGTGTACACAACTGTACTCTGTTCTTTGTGTTTCACTGTTGCAGTCATCACATTTGGGTAGATTCACAAAGCTAAGGATGGGAGGAGGTAATTACATAGCATTAGGACCAGCTATAAAGCCCTGCAAGACTGCAGTGGCAAAGCCAGCTCTGGATTTAGAAAGAATTAGCAAGTGGTAATGCTTGGTGAAGGTATGTACAGAACTCCAGGTAGCAGCTTCTAGGGTGTCCCTGGTAGGGACACCTCTGAGAAAGGCTGTAGAGGTAGATGCAGCCCTGGTTGAATGTGGTCTTATCCCCTGAGGGGTAGGTTTTCCATGGTGTTTACAGCAGACATGAATGCAATGGCCTATCCACTTAGAAATGGTTTGCTTTGAAATGGCCTTCCCCTCTGCACCTGCTGCAAATGCAAACAGCAGCTGTTCAGATTTCCTGAGAGGTTTACTCCTGTCCAAGTAAAATGTAGGTTGTCTGTGCATGTGCAAGGAGTGCAGCATTCATTCCCCTTTGTTCTGTGGATTACAAAAGAAGGTTGGCAAATAAATGGACTGATTAAGGGCCACACTGGATATCACCTTGGGCATGAAGGAGGGATTGGTCCTGAGGGACACCCTGTCCACATGAAAGATGATGAAAGGCTCCACTGCCATGAGGGCCTGTAATTCGGACACCCTTCTTGCTGAAGTGATGGCTAGAAGGAAGGCTGTTTTCCCAAGAAAGGAATTTCAACTCTGCATTAGCAGCTGGCTCAAAGGGAGGTACAGTGAGCTTTTCCAATACAAAGTTAAGGTCCCAGGCTGGAGTAGGGGTTCTCCTGGGTGGTCTTAAGTTTTTGGCCCCTCTGAGGAATTGCTTCAGCAGTGGATGAGAGAAGAGGGGTGGTTCTGTATTGTAATGAGCTGAAATGGCTGAGGCATGAATTTTGATGGAGGAAAAGAAAAGGCCCTTGTGAAGCATCTCAGTTAAGTATTGAAGAATCTGAGGTAAAGTGGGTGCTGCTGTGCCCACCCCCTGAGTTTGGGTCCAAGAACAGAATCTTTTCCATTTTTCAGCACAGGATGTTCTAGTACTAGACCTCCTTGCCTTCAGAATGACATCCATCCCTTGCTTACTGAGGGATAGTAACGGAGAGATCAGGTAATTAGCCAGGCTCAGGGTTTGCAGCTGTGGGTGCAGAATCTGGCCCTCCTGCTGGGACAGCAGGGCGGGGTCTGAGGCAGGTGCCATGGTGCAGGCAGTGACACACTGCGCAAGAGGGGGTACCAGTGTTGGCGTGGCCAGTCTGGTGCAATCAGTATTGTCCTTGGTTTGCTCTGTTTGATCTTTAGTAGTACCTTGGAGAGGAGAGGCAGAGGAGGAAAGGCATAAACTGATAGGTTTTTCCAGGTGAAGGACAGGGCATCCACTTTCCAAGTTTGTTTGTGGGGAGTCCTTGTGCAGAATTTGTCCAATTGGCATATCTGGGGAAAGCAAACAGGTTTATCTCTGGGCTTCCCCATTTGTTTCTCGACATGTTAAATATCTTCGGTTCTAGTTTCCACTCGTGTGGGTCCATGAGATTTCTGCTTAAGTCTGTCAGTGTATTTAGCTTTCCTGGCAAGAATTGAGCCTGTAAGTGCATTGGTAGCTCAAGGCTGTGTTCCACAGAGCCATGGCTAGTCTGTAGAGAGGGTATGAGTGGGATCCCCCCTGCTTATGTACCACATAACAGTGGTGTTGTCCATCTTTACCAATAATTGTCCTGGAAGAAAGTGGTCCTTGAAGGCTGTCAGAGCATTCTGTACAGCTAACATTTCTTTTTGATTGATATGCAGGTGCATTTGACTTGGGTTCCATTTGCCCTGAATGCACTGCCCTGCCAAGTGAGCCCCCCCATGCATAGTCTGATGCATTTGTTGTTAGGGTTTGGGCGGCTGGGGGTAGAGTGAATGGCAGTCCCTTGTTTTGGCGGCAGGCCTCTGCCCACCAAAGGAACTCTATCTGTAGACAAGGTATGACAGGAATCGTTGATTCTAGATCTTGAGAATGTTGTCACCATAGGCTTTTTAGATAACATTGTAGTTTCCTCATATGCACTCTTGTATATGGAATTAGTAGAATGCAAGAGGCCATGAACCCCAGGGCTTGCAGTATTTTCCTTGCAGATAGCTGGGTCTTTGTGGCCAGTAGTTTGAAGTAGGCTGTCAAATGAACTTGTTTCTCTGGAGTGAGGCAGGCTATCTGGGAAGTTGAATTCAAGCTTGCTCCCAGGAATACAATTTGTTGGCAGGGTACAAGATGTGATTTATTTTAGTTTATGGTGTACCCCAGAGAAGTTAGCAATTTATTTACAAATGCCAGATGATTTAATAGTATGTCCTGGCTTTCTGCCTGAATTAGACAATCATTCAGGTATGGGTATATTTGAATATTTCTTTGCCCGCAAACTGCAATGATTGGAGCTAGGGACTTTGTGAATACCCTGGGCGCAGTAGATAAGCCAAAGGGCAGTGCAGAGAACTGATAGTGCATGTATAGCCTGCTCTGAAGGTATCTTCTGCAAGATTCCCTTATTGGGATGTGCAGGTAGGCTTCTTTTAAATCCAGTGTTGCCAATCAGGCATCTTTGCCTAGCATGGGAAGCAGCTGATGAAGAGTTAGCATCTTGAATTTTGGGATTACCAAAGATGAGTTTAGGATAGACAGGTCCAGGATAGGATGCCAGGAATTGTCTTTTCTGGGTACCAGGAAAAGTCTTGCGTATAACCCTTGCCCCCATTCTTCTTCTGGGAAAGGCTGAATAGCCCTGATGCTTAAAAGAGAGATAACTTGCTTTTGAGCCTCTGCCCACTGATTTGGGGGTAGGTCTGGCCAACCATTTGTGGTTGGTAAGGAGTGGAAGTGGAATCTGTATCCTTGGGAAACTATATGTAAAACCCATTTGTCCTGGGTAATAAGTTCCCAATTGTTTGCATGCAGGGCAATTTTCCCCCTAAAAGAACAGTCAGTTTGAGCAGGGCTTGGAAGGTTTCAAGTTAAGTCATTGAGACAGTTTACCATAGGGGGGAGTCTTACTACTCCCTGCTTTGGAAGTGGCAGCTCCCCACTGCTTAGGCCTGTGAGTACCTTGGGACTGCAGCCTGGGTGTTCTGCTGGTCATGGGTTTGAACTGAGAAGGCCTGGAAGAGGCAGGAAAGGACCAATTCTTAGAAGGCCAGTGCATACTAAATCTGGAAGGCTGTACTTGTAGGAAATCTTTAACAGTTTGCATAGATTTAGCTTTTTCCTCCATCTTTTTAAGTACTACTACTGCTTTGTTGCCAAACAGGCGGTCTTGGTTTAAGGGAACATCCAGTAATTTAGCTTGAACATGATCTGGCAAAGATTGCTCCTTAAGCCACACATGCCTTCTAAGTACAGACCCAGTGACAGCAGCCCTACAAGATGCCTCTAAAGAATCAAAACCACACTGCAAAGTATGTTTTCCAACTTGTTCAGCAGAATGCATTAAATCCTTTAATTCTTTATTTTCAGCACAGTCAGGAATCAATTTCTGTTTAAGCAATCCAATAATATGCGGCTGATACTTTAACATATGAAACTGGCAGTTTAAGGCCCTAATGGCCAAAGTTGCAGAAGTGTATACCTTCTCACCCCATCTATCCAACGCCTTGGAATCTCTATTAGAGGGATAGGATTTTTGGCAGTAGTAGCCTTAATGCCCTTGGGTCCCTGTGAAATGGTCTCAGGATTCGCAGTAGGATTTTTAAAGAGGAACTTATGAGTCAGGTACCCATCAGGCTTTCTGGGAGCAGGAGGTAAAGTGTCAGGGGCCAGGCTACATTCCAAGAAGGCATCATCTACAATGTCCACTACAGAAGGGATAGCTAAAGGCCTGTGTTGAAGCAGGAGTAAGAATTCCCTAAGCCTCTTTTTAGAGTCAGAGTAGTCCTAGCTTTCCCAGCGGAAATGCTCCCTAACAGTATGCAAGGTTTCACCAAAAGAGAAATCCTCTGGAGGGGAAGCAGAGGGAATGGAGTCCTCTGCATCAAAATCCTCAAAGGTAGATAAGGGCAAATCCTGGTCATCAGAGAAACCAGAAATTTCAGAATCCTGATCAGAAGAATCAAAAGGAAAATCAGTCCTAGGTCTCTTAGAGGGGGAAGGGTGGCTTCCCCTGATTAGAGTAATAAGGTCTTCACTTATTCTTATCATTTGTTTTTTAGGCATAGGGGGTCTGGGCATCGGTTTTCTAGGCATGGATCGAGTTTTAGGTCTTGAAGAAGAAGATGAAGTCGGTTTAATATACAAGTCAGTAGGCCTGAATATACCCTCAGAAGCCGGTACCTGCACAGCGGCTCCAGAACCATCCAAGGTAGAGATATCTGCAGGTTCCACCGTCAAAGAAGCATCTCGCGGCATACCGGACTCCGAATGGATATCAGTAGAGACCTGTGAATCTGAAGTAGTGGGTTATCAGGGGCTGCGAAAGTGACTCACTGAGTACCGGCGAACTGCTGACTAGCTTAGGAGAAGCATCGTCGGCAGCTTTGGATCTATGCGGTTTGTCTCTGTCTTTATCTTTGCATATTTTCGGAATGTCGATAGTCGGACGACTTACCGAAGCCATTTCTGGATAATTGAACAGAGTACCAAAATATTTGGATGCGTAAATGAACTGACGACGAATAGTACGAGGTTTGAATAAGGCACAAAACCGACAGAGAGGTACATCGTGGTCTGGGCCTAAGCAAGGAATGCAGTACGAATGAAAATCTTTGAGGTATTTGCTTTCCACAAGAAATACCATTGTTAACTTTTACTGGCATTGGATTAGAGCAAGAAAAAGGATCCTCAATGGGGTACTTAGTGTAGTTGAAGACTTCGGATCTGAAACTCGAAAACAAAAATTTTAGGAGTCATCCGACTGGCACTTGCGAACTACTTCTGCTTCGGGCACCGCACGACATGAAAGACTGATGTAATGGCGTCGGCTACATGCTTTATACCCCTGACTACCTGAAGTCATGAAAGATGAGACAGCATCCGACACAGGACCCAAGACTTGATAATCAGGCCGACTGAGGGGTACTGCAAGCAGATGACCCAAATGTGATGACTGCAACAGTGAAACACGAAAAACATCTAGTCTCTCTCCAGTATTAAAATGGGATATCACCACCCAGTTAACATAGATATTTTTCAATGTAATGCAAACTAGTATATGTTATCATCATAGCGCTCTCAAAGTCAGTCTACTGCAATAAATTTCTACCCCCAACTTCAAATGTACTACTTAGAATAGGGGACAAATCTGTGCTTTACCCTTCCTGTAAATAGTTATTACTGTCATCCAGAAGACCAACAGAATAGTTCCTTTCACTGAATATACAATGTATTCAACTTAGGATTGAATCGTCGGGTATTAGCTTAGAACTATAGAACATCTGCCCTCCTTCACTAGATTGTTTTTTTGTTTGACAGTGTGTCATTTCTTACAAGGGAGACGGGAGTTTGAAAAAAGTCTTTTCTATAAATAGTGGAGGAATTTTCATCAGTAGTCATTCAGTAACAATGGTGGAGAATTTAATGATGACATGATATGCCTCAGAATTTCAATATTTACTTTGCTTTATACATCTGTAAAATAGGTACGCCAGCTAGACACAAGGTTCTCTGTTCGGGGGTAACCTGGAGCACTGTCAAACTCTGACAACAGCAGCATATAGTCCATGGAGCTCTGGGCTGCCAGAAAGACAAAATCAGACACTAGCATAAATAATGACAACGTGAAAGCTAACAATGGATGTAACTGTTAAGTGCTCTACGCAGACTGTCTTATGTTAACAATTCACAGTAACTTGTATTTGTTCAGAATCCAAAAACCCTTTTGTTCTGATTGAAAAGTTGCCTGATTTAGAAAAGTACTTGGAATAACAGCAGCAGACACTGCTCACATCTAAAATACCGACAGTAAAATAAGCACACAAGAATATTATTCATTACTTTTAATAAAATATGAAAATATTTAGTTTATTTAGGAAGTAAACTGAATTAACAAAGATGCAAGAAGAAATACACTACTAAATGAAGTGTGTTCATGTAGAGCTATTTTTTTTTCTCTCTCTCTCTCTCAGAGGTTATTCTTCCCTTGGTAACCATCAAGCTTTCTGCATTGGTTTTGAGCCTGTTCGTTCTCCTGCTGCTAGGGAGTCTTCAGGGTGAGGGCAAGAGACAACAAAAGGGCTGTCATCTAGACAGCCATGGAAGTGGTGTGTACTTCACTGGAATCCAACCAATTAAAGAATTTCAGAGCAAGGCTATAATCTTCCCCTAGGTAGCTGACATGAGTACCTGAATCAATGCTGGATGTCATCCACGCTCCTCCATGTTTGTGTTTCCACTCCATGCTAATACAGGCTACAACCACTGACTGGATTTCATCACTCACATGTGCGTAATCTTAGCCAATTTAAAATCATGGAAACCTTTGCAGGCATGATGGCAACTGGCCACTAGGAAGCACTTCTCTGTCCTCCTCAAGATGAGTAATATGACATCAGCCATTCAGTTCAGTCATCTCCACCTTGTCTTGTCCATTACCTAAGCCACTATTCAAATCAGGTCATCTTGCTTCAGATCAACCACACACCACCTCTCTGATCTTTGCAGACTTTGTGCTTGCAAGCCTTTGAAGGCATGGTGGCAATCAGCTGATTGGAAGCACTTCTCCATCCTCCCCACGATGGGCATGATGACAGTCATTCAATTCAATCGCCCCTAACCTGTTTTCTTCAGTGCCTGAGCTACTATTCAACTTAGGTCATCTGGGTTTTAGAGTTTTATCCCTGTATGCCACAGAGCTAGGCTCATACATTCAATGTTCCTGGAATGGAATTTTAACTTTTATAAGCTGGGTATCCCTGAAGAGTGGGAACAAATCCAACCATTAATCAAAATTATTTCCAAGATTTTTGCAGTACTTTTTAAAGAATACCTGTGAGGATCACAAAGCCTCATTTGCTACTAACACATGGGGTGACAGAACCATGAGAACACAGCCTGCAGATGGGAATATTCTACATTCATAAATGTGAAGTTGTCAACAACTATTATGGCTGAAAAATTTGGAATCCATACTAGAAAAAAATGGAAATTAACCCTGGGAAATTCACATATATAAATTCACTGAGATCTTCCAAATTAAATTATGCATAGAAGAAAGTAAATCTGCTGGATACGCATACATTTCACATCATAAAAACCAAAAATCTATTTTTCAGTCCAAACAAATTAATCATAACACAAAAAAAGAAGTTATGTACCTACCATAATGTTCCATGTTAGTTGTCTCCTCTCGCCTTCTTTCTTGCTGGTTGGGGTTCGGAGCCGAGGCCATCTTCTAAAGCTCGAGAGCTACATACTGGCTCGAGGCCTCCCCATATCCCATGATGCCTGGCGCTAGAAACCCAGATCTCGTTTGGAGAGACTAACATCAGACAAAATAAAGAAGGAATCCTATCCTATCATACATAAGCCCACCTATAGAGACTACTAGGTAGAGTGGGATAGCCAGAGAAGACTCAGCCAGTGTAAATCCATAGAGAAACTCTTCTCGGTCTAGTAGGATAGGGGGATGGAGGGTGGGACGCAAGAAAGAAGGCGAGAGGAGACAACTAACATGGAACATTATGGTAGGTACATAACTTCTTTATGTTAAGATGTCTATCTCGCCTTCATTCTTGCTGGTTGGGACAGCGTCCCTAGCACCTAATATCCTGGATGGCTCAATGGAACAGACTCTTCAGAACAGTGGAACCAAAATCAGCTCTGCTCCTGGAAACCACGCCCAACTTATAATGCGAGATGAAAGTATGAGGATTTGCCCACGTGGCTGCTGCACAAATAGATTCCATGGGCAACCTAGCTTGAAAAGCAACAGAAGTGGCTAATGCTCTGGTGGAGTGGCCTTTAGGTTTAATAGGCAATTCTTTCTTCCTCAGCTGATAGATAAAGGTTATGATAGAAGTCAGCCACCTAGATAAAGTTACTTTTGATACTGGTAGGCCTTGTTTGCCCTCTGCATAAGAGAGGAAAAGATTTTCTGAAGTCCTTTGTCCTATGCAAATAAAAGCGCAGTTGCCTGTGAACATCTAATTGATGTAACTTATATTCGCCCCTGTTGGAATGGTTGGGGAAAAAATACAGGAAGGTCAATGGACTGGTTCAAGTTATTCTCAGAAGAGACCTTAGGAAGGAAGGAAGGATTAGTCCTAAGAGCAACCCAATGTTTGTGGAACACTAGGTACGGGTGACGGATACAAAGAGCCTGCAGTTCAGAAACTCTTCGCGCTGAAGTAATTGCTACCAGAAAAAGTGTTTTCCAAGACAAAAACTTCAAAGAACAGGAAGCTGCAGGTTCGAAGGGGGGCAAAATTAGAGAGGCTAGAATCAAATTCAGATCCCACAGGGGTGGATCATCTCTAACCGGGGGCCTGAGCAGAGTGGTTCCTTTGAGGAAGGCCTTACAAAGCTTATGAGACATTATACTACTTTCTGAAAGGCCAATGTGAAAATTTGAAATTGCGGCTAACTGCACTCTAACTGTGAGGAAACGGACCCAGTATGAAAGAGCTCCGCAAGAAATTCCAGGATGTGGTGAACAGGGGTTGAAAAGGGGTCTATATTCTTAGCCTCTGCCCAGGAAGAAAAACGTTTCCACTTACTAGCGTAAGTTTTTCTAGTGGTAGACTTGTGCGATGATAAAATGATGTCACGCACCAATTGGGAGTTATCAGGAAGCCTGGCTAGGGTTGGAAGTGGAGCAACCAAGCCATGAGCTTGAGAGATTGTAGGGAATGATGCAACCCGCCCGACTGATGGATCAGGAGGTCTGGAGCTGGGTCCAGAGTCCAACGCTGCTCGATAAGATAATGATGAAGGAACAGAAACCATATTTGTCGAGGCCAGTACAGAGCAATGATCATTCTGCAACCCAATACAGTAGCTTTCTGTATCAGCTTGGGAATTAGAGGAAAAGGAGGGAATGCGTACAGAAGTCCCAGAGGCCAATCGTGGACTACAGCGTCTCTGGGGGAATGCTCTGGATGTGGTAGGAGAGAGAAGTTGCTGCACTTGCTGTTGAAGGGGGTGGCAAAGAGGTTGCAGCAAGGTTGCTCCCATTTGCGGAAGATTTGGTCCTCTACTACTTGATTCAGAGACCACTCGTGAGGCATGAGAACAGCTCTGCTCAGCCTGTCTGCTATGACGTTGGATTTCCCAGGGATATGCGTTGTGGTCAGAAACCGTTGGGAAGAGATCGCCCACTGCCAGAGTCTGAGTGCTTCTCAACATAGGGGGTAGGACCTGGTTCCGCCCTGCTTCTTGATGTACCACACAACTGACATATTATCCGCTTGAATTGCAATTGTCCCGGTAGGAAGAGAGTCCTGAAGAGCTTGCAACACTAAAAGCACGGCCCTCATCTCCAAGACGTTTATGTGCAGATGGTACTCGAGGTTGCCAGGTACCCTGGACTGTTCTGCCCTGATAATGCCCCCCCACCCGATCAGGGAGGCATCCGTGGTCACCGTAGCAACTGGAGGGGGAAGTACAAATGGTCTGCCCAGGGGCACTGATGAGGAGACCATCCACCACCCAAGGTGCTTTTTGCATGTTTCTGTGATGATAATCATGAGAGACATGGGAAGCTGCTGGAAGGATCCATTGGGTGAAAAGTCATTGGAGGATCCTCATGTGAAAACATGCCAGAGGAACAAGTATGATTGTTGCTGCCATGACACCCAGGGTTTGGAGGACGAACCTGGCTTGAATTCTCTTGCATTGTAACAAGACCTGGACATGCCACCGAATGACTAACACCCTTTCCGGTGGAAGGCTGGCTGACCTGTCTTTTGTATTTAAGTTTGCACCTATAAAGATGATAGACTGACAAGGCGACAAAGCAGATTTTTTGAAATTTATAGTGATACCTAGTCTGGAGCACTTCTGGATAGTATATTCTCTGGCTTGCAGAAGGTGATGCCTGGTGGTAGCAGTGAGGAGCCAGTCGCCTAGATATGGAAACACCTGGAATCCTTGCCGTCTCAGGTGAGCGGTAACTACTGCCATACATTTGGTGAACACCCTGGGGGCTGTGGTGAGACCAAAGGGCAGAGCTCTGAACTGCTAATGGCTGGCTCCCAGACGGAAGCTCAGGAATCTTCTGGAGTGCCCGTCCATTTTGATGTGGTAGTACGCATCCTGAAGATCTATGGAGCACATCCAATTGTCCTGACCCAGGAAGGGTAAAATGGACTGTAGCGTGACCATCCGAAACTCCGTTCTTTGTACAGACCTGTTTAGTCTGCTGAGATCCAAAATGGGTCTCCAGTCCCCCATCTTTTTTGGTACCAAAAAGAACCTTGAGTAAATTCCGGATCCTTGCTGGTCTGCTGGATGGCCCTTTTTCTTAGCAGTTTTGAAACTTCCTGAACTGCTTGATCCCTTAGATTGGGTGGAACATCTGGAAGGGACTTGTTCGACAATAAAGGAGCTTGAACAAAAGGAATTCTGTAGCCTCTGGATATAACGGACTGTACCCATTTGTCTTGTGTTATGTCTTGTCAGGCTCTTGGGTACAGCGATAATCTTCCCCCGACTGCCTCCAGAGGTGAGCAGCCGGGCAACCTTTCAGGGATGCTGGAAGGGCTTGTCAGAGAAAGATTATCTGCTGCACTGGTTTTGCAGACCCCCTCTGCCACGAGGGCGGTGTCTGTTATTGTTCCCTCCTCTGCCCCTGGAGGGAAACTCACCACGTGTGTGCGGCAAGGCTCCCTGGGATTTCCGGAATCACATCTTTCCACTCTTCTAACCCTTGGATATGGTCTGGAAGGAGTTGAAAAACAGACTCCTACGGCAGAGAGAGTCTTGCCTTCCTGCTCACACCTGGTAAGGGTATCCTTCACCTGTGATCCAAAGAGACAGGAACCATCAAAAGGGGTATTGGTGAAAGACGCTCTGAAAGGTTCCGCAAAGTTACATAACCGCATCCAAGCGTGCCTCCTTAGGGCCACGCCTGTGCCTGCGGCTCTACTTGCCCCATCTGCTGCATACGAAATGAGCCTCATGGAGGAGTTTACCACTGAATTAAGAGTTGCCAGCTGGGAGGCTGCCTTAGCCTGGGCCCCCCTCAGCTGACGGATCTTGGAGGGCATCTCCAAGCTCTTTCAGGAGATCCCTCTGAAGACGGGTAAAGTGGCACAGGTAATTCAGGGGCCGCATAGAAAAGGTCACTGAAGAGAACATCTGCTTCCCATATCTGTCCATCGTCCTGGACTCCTTGTTAGGGGGATGGACAGATGAAGAAGTTTCAGCCAACTCCTCCTTTGTGGCTGCTGCTACCACCATGGCATCAATGGGGACACCTTTGGTCAAGAACGGTTTGTCCTGTGGTGCAGTAATGAATTTGGCAGGTCTTCTAGGGGTCGGTTGCACTGTGTCTGGAGCCGTCCATGCCTTCCGAGCCACCGCAAACATCAGTGGGTCGAAAGGCGGAGACACCCAGGAGGTGGAAGGTCGGGATCCAAACGCGTCCAGGAATACAGACTCATCCTCGGAAGGGCTTAGGGCAGTCCAGTTCCCCCTCTGCCTAAGCATCTCAAGGATGTCTAAGAAGGAGACATCTTCAGAGGGGGATCTTGAGGACCCTTCTGACTTCTCTAAGTCGGTATCCGATGTGAGAGACTCGGGCGAGTCAACATACTTCCTCTTGCATTTACTCTTGCGAGGTGGCTCCTCTGAATGGTCAGGGGAGGCCTCGGAAGAGGAGGATACATCTAAAGGGGTGTCCTGGAGCACTGGATCCCCACACTTGGGGTCTGGAAGAGGGGCAGAGGCTGACGCAGGCACCCTAGGGGGAGGAGATGATGGGGTCGATCGTGGGACTGACTCTGGGGCCAGTACACTCCTCATCACCTCGAAGGCGTCCCTGCCTAGACGCAGAGATGGCTCTGGTTCCGAAGAAACCAGAAGCCCTCCCTGCACAGAGGGGGACGGCTCAGAGGCAGATGTGGGGGCCGAGCTCACCTGAGCCGAAGTGCCGAGCGGGGTCGGACAAGGATCTGATGCCACTCGCCCCCTCGGAGCCGACGAGGGAGTCTCAGCGCCCAGATCCCTCCAGGGACGGTACCATGGAAGGGATCGGAGCCGATGACGGAACCAAAGGAGAAGGTATCGGAACCGACGGTTCCACGACTCGAACCCCAACGAACTCTGGCTCCGAGTGCATAGGATGAGTCGGAGGAGGAATATCTACAGTTGTGGACGGAGCAGACACCTGATGAGGGGGGCTGGACAACATTTTGGCTAGGGCCTGCGATTTTAACAGCCTACTGACCACTCTTTCCAAGTCATGGTCCGAAAGTATTGAGGACCGAGAAGAGTGGGATGAGCGATGACTAAGCTCCAACTGGAGCAGAGGTGACTTCGGAGCCAAATGTATCGACTCCAGAGAAGGAGACCTGGACCTTTTTCGACTCTCAGACGGCTCAGAAGAACGTGTCGGAGCCTACTGGGAGGGAGGAACAAGGTATGGCTTCACCCAACGATGGCTCCGAACTGGGAGCCAAAGGTTTAGGTGGCCTAGAAGATTTCACGGGCTGAGCCTTCGCTGGTGAATCTTTGAGTTTAAGCAGACCCCGCAAGATCAATTTGTTTTTGCGCTCCTGCAGGACTCTTGGACTGAACGCATGGCAAATCGAGCAAGAGTCCTGCAGGTGCACGGCGCCCAGACAATAAACACAAGAAGTGTGACCATCTGTCAGAGACATCTTCTGACAGCATGAGTCACACTTCTTGAATACGGACGGCTAGGATCCTTGGACATCCTGAAAGAAGAAAAACCAAGGAAAAAAACACACACACCAAAGGGGTAACTAACCACAATAAAAATACACTACAGTTACCTGAACCAACTACACTATAACAACAATAATTAACTATAGCTAACAGTAATAAAGGACTTCTCTTTTTTTTTTCTTTTAAGGGAGATAGGGAGAAAAAAGGTTATCCTCCAACTTAACCAGAAACTTTTTAGAGGTAAGGTTATCCTCTAACTTAAACGGAAAACCTTAAGAGGAAAGAGAAAAGGGGGAGGGGAAACTCTCTAAATAAAAACGAGTTTCTGAGGGGAAAAGACAAGGAATCAGACACAAACACAACTATAATACCAAAGATATATCTAAACGAGAATTTCTATGCTAAAATTAACTAGTTTTATGACAGAAAAGACACAATATAAAAGTTTTATACGACCTGAGCCAGTAGAGCAACCTTGCAGCAGAAGCGGCAAACGAGATCTGGGTTTCTAGCGCCAGGCATCATGGGATATAGGGAGGCCTCAAGCCAGTATGTAGCTCTCGAGCTTTAGAAGATGGCAGAGTCGGAGCCGAGGATCGGCTCCGAACTCCAACCAGCAAGAATGAAGGCGAGATAGACAACTTAACATGAGTTGTTACACTTTTTTTTTTTGAAAACAAACTTTAAGCCGATACTGAGCTAAAAGAATTGGGGATTATAAGATTTTTGTAAATCAGCTAATTTTGCAAAAAATACCTATCAGGCATATCAGAATGCTTTAGTTCTATGATGTAATCCTAAATATGAGTTTGTTTAAAACTAAAATCTGTGATAAAAAATATGGCTGTCTGAGCAGATGCTTTGCATTTGCCGCTTCTGACAACCTGGTTGAGCTGCTATACATTTTGTGTCCGTTACTGTACAGCAAACCTGTGCAGTTTTTCAATTAAACTGCTAGTTTCCTGCATGGAAAATTATTTTCTATACAGCTGTAAGGGGGGGGGGGGGGGCTGGTGTCCCTCTTTTTAAAATCACAGCAAGTCAGTGACTTCCAACATATGTGAACTATGACCATTCAGACTTAAGACGGTTGTAAAGTATCTTTCATACGTGTTAATTATTTACACATGCTTACGGTTAAATAGTACAGTACTATACTGTGTGCACTTTAGAATATGGGAATTATCCACCTCTGAGACAATCGAATACTGGTGGGATCACCAGAATAAAACCCTGTCAAAAGTCAAGGTCCTGCTGCATTGAAATTACTGTTAAATGACATGCCAGGGTTTAAGGGTTATGCCAGACTCTCTTCCAAGCAGTAAACAACCTAATGATAATATAAAGAATGCTGTGACCGTCATCAGAAAAACATTTACTAAAGGCTATGAGTTAAGAGGTTTGTTTTATTAGGTTTGGTACAGGAGTAGTGGGTTTATCTGGGAGCTGCACTACCAAATGGCTAACTGCTACAGAAATACTTGGGGGGGGGGGGGTTACAAATGTTTATATAATCCAGATAATCACCAAAAAATGAAGATTTGTTTTGTACTCAACATAATGGTAGATGTGTAGACCTATAAATTTATTCTCAGCATAACCCTTTTATCTCTTCCATTGTAACGTCTGTAAGAGGGATAGAACTCAACAATCTTTTCTGCTAAGCCTGTTGACTTTTGGCTGTGGTAATATTCAATAACAAGCACATTTTTTGGCAGCCTAACTCAGGGATAACCAGTTCCTAGAGCACAAACACTGAAGACACGAACAGTTGTACACATGACAGATGCAACATACAGACCTAGCCCATCTTTCTGCCACAAGCACCAACAACAAAAAAAAAACATGCTTCTCTCAGGAACCCACTACCATATAAGCATGTCAGCTGTACTAGTTTACAGCAATTTACTTTACTAGAAATATGTTTTTATGAGTAAAACGCCTCAGGTGCTAAATGCTTTCTCCGCACCAAGACCCATCAACAACAGTAGTGATTTCTTACACTTCGCTTCCATCTTGATCATTATATCTCTATTAATGTTGTCAAATGTTTACCTCCACTCCACAAAACCACACTGATTCTTATCAACTTTGGTAATAACTTTGCTACTCTCTTAAACAGTATTGACAAACACTTTATGATCATGTTCTAAAATTGTAATAGCTCTATTTAAAACTGTTCCTGAATGGCCTTTACCCTCTCTCTTTCAGTAATACAGCTACCACAAATGGAACAAGAACATGGACACCAACACTTCGCGCTTTCGTTCAATTTATTGACATGAACTTCTTCAGAAAACTTGCACACCCACTGAAAAAGTAATAAATAGCACAAACATACCACGACTAAAATAAGCCAATAAATATACATTGCAAATCACTTGTTTAATACACAAATAAAATATATAAAAGAAAAACATTATTTAAATAAAACATATATATGTATGTGTATATGTATATCTTATCTCATCTGTAAAAAGCATTTAATGTTAATGGTTTCATTTAAACCTGGTGCATGGTCAGCAACCAAGTACATCTGCCAAAAAGATTCCTCAAATTCAATTAAGGTCTTAAAATCACCTGAAAGGTAATCATCAGAAACACTGTCAAGTACAAAAAAAGAAAACTTTAACTCTAAACAGGTGGCTGCATGTCTAGCCAAAGCATTATTAAAATCCTTCTTTTTAATGGCCAATTGATGTTCATAAATTCTACGTTTGAGGCATCTACTAGTCTTCCCAATATAAAAACTGGGACAGGAATGACACAGCCACATATACTATATATTCACTATTGCATCTGTAATAGCCCTTGGCCCAAATGGTCCTATTCATATGACTAAACCTGAATGAAGAAGAATTAATAATAAACCTGCATTGCCTACAGTTCTTACAGGAAAAAGTACTCTGAGTTTGTAAAACACACCCTCTACATTGATTCTGTGTCCCAAATTCTAACAAACTTTTAATATTAACTTTTTTCTTAAAAGCAAGTTTTGGTTGCATGCTACTATTTTAGCTAAATCAGTGTTTCCTAATAAAATTTTCCAATTATCTATAACAATGTCCCTTATAAACCAAATTTGGTGGTGGTGCTGCGGTAGAGTTGTCGCCTCATAGCAAGACGTTGCTCCGTTCGATTCTCAGCTAGAGCATCTTCTGTGTGGAGGCATACGTGAATGGGGCGTGCCTTTGTTGAAGGTTGTGCATCAGGGCTGGTAACCAGGTACGTAAAAATCCACTACCAATCATTAGCGGACCGGAGTTCTGCTGTGGCGACCCCTAACCGGGAAAAGCCGAAAGACGCAAACAAACTTAAAGGGAAGGCACAAGAAAAATTGTCACTTAGAACCCTAGTGTGACCACTACTAGCTTGAACCAAATTCTTGTTGTTAGCCTTTAAAATAGGACATGCAACATCATTCCTCAAAATCATAACTACTACTTCTATTCTTTTAAGCCAACATTGATCATAGCCTCTAAATTCAAAGAAAGATCTTAGTTTAAACAAGCTCCTTTAAATAATGTTATCAGATGTCAAACGACTTAGTTTAATAATTTGGCCCTTAATCACATCCTTCTTCATATGAGGGGGATGTAAACCATCTCTATGAAGGTACTGGTTGACAAAAACTGATTTCCTATAGACGTTACTAGTGAACACATTCTGTTGGACATCATACTTCAAATGTAAATCCAAGAAATATAAGCTTTCACCAAACCCACTAATACTGAATTTGAGAAAATCAGTAGTGTTACTTAGATCAGACAACAAATAAACAAACTCTTCAACTTCCTCTCCATAAAATAAACAAATCATCTATATATCGATAGTGTGTGATGATCTTATATGCCTCTGAGTGACTGATTAAAAATTTAATTTCCCAACTTGTCATAACTAAGCTGGTAAAAGTGGGGGCCACCCTCGCCTCCATAGCCACTCCCGAAGTTTGTTTGTACAACTGATCGTTAAACTTAAAAAATTGTCCAAAACTAATTCCATAAGACAACAAATAGTATTAATCTTAATGTTACCGAATTCAGTAAAGTTGGTCAAATAATCCTTCAAATATTCAAGTCCTACTTCTTGGTTAATACTTGTGCATAAAGAATTAACATCTAAGGATGCAAAATAGAATTGCCCTGAGGGAGGTACCAAATTCTTCAAAACCTCAAGTAGATGCCAAGGATCACACAAGTAATATCTAGAGGCTTGGACTATAGGATTCAAAATATAGTCCAGCCAAATAGAAATTTCTCAGCCTTAAACTTACTAGAAGATATAATGGGCCTAAAAGGTGGACTTGAACAATTTTTTTGTACCTTTGGTATCCCAAAAAATATAGTCATCCTGGGATACTCAACCTGTAAAAAACTATAACACACTCATGGTCTATTTCGCCCTGGCAAAACCTGTCAAACAAAGTTGTATCTAATTTTAAATAACTCATTTTAATATGTGCTGAATCAAGCTTTTTGTATGTAGCATCACTGTTGAGCATATTTTCAATAAACTGAATGTAGTTTACTGTATTCATGACTATCATCATACCACCCTTATCTGCTTTCATGACTCTCGGTTCTCTTTTTTTTACTTAGTGTTATCAGAGCATTGTATTCGTCCTCGTTTAAGTTATGAATACTGTGGTCACACTTTATATTTCTGAAATCAGTTTCACATAAACCTTGAAAAACATGAAGGGTACCTTGTAAAGGTGGGTTAAAAGTCCTTATTTTTTTAGGTTTCTCAACCATAGACTTATCTTTAACAACATCATGCAAAATACAACTCAAATTAAGTTTCCTCAAATACAGTCTAAAATCAATAATAAGCTTAGCAACAGCCAAAGAACAGTTAGGAATAGAAGAAAAAACTCTCTTTAAAACAGATAAAACATGGTCAGACAATTTCACTACACAAATTCAACACTTCAAGTCCCATAAATGAAGGATTCTGTGGTGTTATCACTTTCTCCTGTTCTTCCCTCTCCCCTTGCTTTTCGTTTGTATCGACTGGACCATTTTGGTGTCAGTTTGTTGCCCGATTGGTCCACTAAAAGAGGACCTGTACTGTGAGCAGTATTTGACACTTCAGAATTAGATGCTACTGCTGCATAACTAAGATTGGACACCACATTTGTACTGGTGTTGACAACATTCGTGTTCATGTTTGCATTAAGTGCAGGCATATCTGTGTCTGCACAGTCATTGTTAGTCTTAACAACAGCCACTGAATTAACATTAGAGTTATCATTACACACCTCTCTGTTGTGCTCTAGTGAGTGGTTTTTCGGACAATTCTAACAATGTTGACATTAATCATGGCAATAGAGCAGTGTGTAATAACAATCCTAGTTATGCATATATGAATATTTGAGAGATTACTTGACCAACTTTACTGATTTTGATAACATTAAGGTTAATACTATGTGTTGTCTTATGGAATTCGGTTTGGACAACAATATTTTTAAGTTTAACGATCAGTTGTACAAGCAAACTTTGTGAGCGGCTATGGGGGCGATAGTGGCCCGCACTTTTGCCAACTTATGGCAAGTTGGGAAATTACATTTTAATCAGTCACTCAGAGGCACATAAGATCATCACATACTATTGATATATAGATGACTTGTTTATTTTATAGAAAGGAAGTCATGAAAAGTTTGATGTCTGATCTAAATAACACTACTGATTTTCCTCAAATTCAGTATTAGTGTTTGTGGTGAAAGCTTGAATTTCTTGAATTTACATTTGAAGTATGATGTCCAACAGAATGTGTTCACTAGTAACATCTATAGGAAATCTGTTTTTGTTGACCAATACCTTCAAAGAGATAGTTTACATCCCCCTCATATGAAGAAGGGTGTGGTTAAGGGCCAGATTATTAGACTAAGTCATTTGACATTTGATAACATTTTTAAAGGAGCTTGTTAAACTTAGATTTTTCTTTGAATTTAGAGGCTATGATCAATGTTGGCTTAAACGAAGAGAAGCAGAAGTTATGGTTTTGAGGAATGATGTTGCATGTCCTATTTTAAAAGCTAACAACAACAATTTGGTTCAAACTAGCAGTGTTCACACTAGGGTTCTAGGTGACAATTCTTCTTGTGCCTTCCCTTTACCTACAGTGAATGAAATGTGGTTTAGAAGGGACATTATTATAGATAATTGGAAAGTTTTATTAGGAAACATTGATTTAGCTAAAAGAGTAGGAATGTGACCAAAATTTACTTTTAAGAAAAAAGTTAATATTAAGGGTTTGTTAGACTTTGGGACACAGAATCAATACAGAGGGTGTGTTTTACAAACTCAGGGTACTGTTTCCTGCAAGAACTGTAGGCAATGCAGGTTTATTATTAATTCTTCTTCAATTAGATTTAGTTACATGAATAGGAACATTTGGGCCAAGGGCTATTATACTATATATTCACTATTGCATGTATATGTGGCTATGTGCCATTCATGTCCCAGTTTTTATATTGGGAAGACTATTAGATGCAGCAAACGTAGAATTTACGAACATCAATTGGCCATTAAAAAGAAGGATTTTAATAATGCTTTGGCTAGACATGCAGCCTGTTTAGAATTTATAAAGTTTTCTTTTTTTGTACTTGACAGTGTTTCTGATGATTACCTTTCAGGTGATTTTAAGACCTTACTTGAATGTAAGGAATCTTTTTGGCAGATGAACTTGGTTGCTGACCATGTACCAGGTTTAAATGAAACCATTAACATTAAATGCTTTTTACAGATCAGATAAGATATACATATACACATACATATATATATTTTATTTAAATAATATTTTTATTTTATATATTTTGTCTCTCTAACAAGTGATTTCCCAATGTATATTTATTGGCTTATTTTAGTCATGTGATATGTTTGAGTGCTATTTATTACTATTTCAGTGGGTGTGTTGAGTTTTCTGAAGTTCATGTTAAAAATGAATGAAAGCGCTAAGTGTTGGTGTCTGTGTTCTTGTTCCATCAGAGGGCCGAGTTGTGCATTTAAACTTTGTTTTGTTTCCAGTTTTACAGCTACCACAGCTTTATTCTAAGATGCTTGTTCACAAAACTTTCAAAATGTTTTTGACTTTCTTCCCTCCTAACTTCCATGACTCCACAAGAATACTGTCTGTTCCTGGAAGCTTCTTTGTTGATTGATTATATGGTATTGCTTTTATCTCATATCTCCCTATATTACCTATTAATTGCTATGCCTCATTCTTCCTCTTCCATCTTGCCATAATCAGGTATTCCATTAAATATTTCTACTTGCGCCTCTTCATGGTTCTCCATTCCTCTGCTTTACACAAGTTTTCATAATTGTTCTGAATTCTTAACACCTCCATGGGATCTCAGGTTAGTTTCCTTGTCATAACTTCCCTAAGTTTAGCTACAACTTTCACTCTCTCTCCCTGTTTTCTGTTGCCTGAAATGTTGTTGTGAAATAGTTCACTCTCCAGATTTTCTATTAAAACAGCTGCTTAACAGCAACCCTTGTAAACGCATGCATTTTATCCAAATAATCCCTTATTTTCCCTTTACCATTGTGTAGTAGTTGCTCGTTTTGTTCTGTGAGATTCCTCTTTTGAAATATTTTAATCTAATAATATACCCTCTAATTCCTACTATTTTTTTTCCATACCACTTTGTCTTATTTCTAAAATGTTTTAAACTCCATTTTCATTTTATCCCTTCTGAAGAAATTTCCATCTTCCCTGATGACCATATCATATCCACTACCATTCCATAAATTCCTCCCATTTTAAAAAAAGATAAGTAGGAAAGAGTCACTGTCATGCTTATATCATTAGCATCCATCATTACAATCATTTTTATTGTTGTGTGATCTGCTACAGTTATTTAATGGGTTTAAAACCTTCAATTAAATACAGTTGCTGTTAGCCCACTTTTGTATACTGGGGAAATGATATATAAATTGTCAAGAGTTCCTGCGACTAAATTCTCAACTTCCATACCAAATATTCGCATG
This sequence comes from Protopterus annectens, assembly GCF_019279795.1. Taxonomy (NCBI): domain Eukaryota; kingdom Metazoa; phylum Chordata; order Ceratodontiformes; family Protopteridae; genus Protopterus; species Protopterus annectens. The sequence goes on from NC_056728.1 coordinate 257,786,652, forward strand.
TACTTCTTAGAAAATCCACTTTCTCTAGATTTTCCAAGCTGGGTACCACTAATACATTCTCAAAATTACAAATTAAGTTCCAGTCCCCACACATAAATAATATTCCCCGATTAAAAAATATTATTTTTCTCCGCACTACAAGCTCCATAACAGTGGTTGTTAGTGGAATATAAATGAATGATAGCGTGATCCTCCTCCCCTGCCAATAACCTCTCACTGTAACAAATCTACCATTACTGGCTTTTGCCTATTATATCACTATTGGAGACCCTCTCTCAATCAGTATTACAATCCCCCCTTTTTCCATTGCCCATGATAAATGTCAATCATGAAATATTTTCTTTGTCAAATTCACATGCACATCTTGTAATATTGCTATTTGCACCCTTTACGTGTCAACATAATTCAATACTTTTTACTTTGAGTCTATAACCTATACCTGCAAGGCCATTTATATTCTATATTAATACTAACAAAGCAGCCATTTTGATAAAAAGCTATTACTTCCATATATCATACATGACATTTCTTTTGAATATATGTTGCCAATCGCCAGCATACAAGCAGATACCAATATCTGGCAAGCTGATTTTTTTTTTTATATAGTTGTTTCTTCTCAACTCTATTTGAACCCATCTGACACTTACCATACTTTTTACTTCAATAAAAACACTCAAGAAGCTAAAACCTAAAACCCTCCCAACCCCATTTAATGCAAAGAAAACACATTTAAACAATACACACTTTCTAAAATGAAAGCTACCTCTCTTATACGGATAGTTATCAAAAATCAATGGCTGTACCCACAGGCATTACATATTCTAAACTTAGGGTTAACCATGCTGATGCACATTAAACTGTGTAACCGTGAACACAGGCACATTTTTTTTATATCCATCAATCCATCTACAACCCCTTCTTCCCACTTTTGCAAGAAATAATAAATAAGGAAGAACCTCACCAAAGGTCAAGTTGCTCTGTGCAGTAATCCACAATCGAAAAAGAGAAAAACAGCAGCAACCACCACCACTAACAACAAAATAAAACAATAAAATTTCAACAAAGATCTATCAGCAAAAATGATGAGCGCTTTCGGGCTGTGCCCTTCATCAGATAAAATGCTCAGATCTACTCAATCAATATATTTGAAAATGAAGATCAATCACAATTCAGTACTGAACCCGCCGTTTTTTGAGTGAGGTTTCATAGGAATGACATCATTAAGTCCAGGATAAACATAGGTTCATATGCAGGTATACTAGGCTATCTGCCCCTAGGGCATTTATAAGCCTAGCCAGAATGTGTTGGCTTTTGCCACCCTTTTAGACTAGATTCCCAAGCCTCTGTCCAGCAGGGCCATAGAAGTGATCCCAGGAGTAAATTTACGATTTCCCATCCACTCATCAAGATTTCTCTTGAAGAGGGTCAGAGAGAGGCTCTGCCTAACATGAACCGGGATTCTATTCCAGAGTGAGGGAAGCCTCTGGGAGTTGAATCTGTCCCTCCAGCATGTCCTATTTACTGTTGTGCTGAAGTTTAAATCCATGGAGCGTGTAGCTCTAATGGATTTGGCTTTCTTGAGGTGGAGTATTGTCCATCAATTCTAGGTTAGACATGGCCTTGTATGTCAGGCAGAGATCGCCCCTGAGTAGGCGGTAGGCAACTGAGTAGAGCTGGAAGCCTCTGGGAGCCGAATCTGTCCCTCCAGCATGTCCTATTTACTGTTGTCTGAGGTTTGAATCCATGGAGCGTGTAGCTCTAATGGATTTGGCTTTCTTGAGGTGGAGCATTGTCCATCAATTCTAGGTTAGACATGGCCTTGTATGTCAGGCAGAGATTGCCTCTGAGTAGGCGGTAGGCAACTGAGTAGAGCTAGAGTTTCTTTAGTCGAGTAGCATAGAGCATCTGTTTGAGGCCCACAATCCTCTTGGTGAGGTACTTTGGAGGTCTCTCCAGCTGTTGCAGGCGTCAGGTAAGATACATTCCAAATGGGGTATAGTACTCAATTAAGGGCCTGATGAGCGATGAGTAGAGGGGCACAATGACCTCTTGATCTAGATGTGAACCCTTTTGTGATTAGGTGAGCTATATAGAAGGTTTCTCTAACCACTTTGGCAATGTGATTGTTAAAGGAGAGGTTACTATCTACTTGGGTCCCCAGATCCCTAATTGCTTCTCCCGTACTTAGTGGATAACCTCCTATGTGGTAGTTTGTGGGCACTGTTTTTCCCAAAAGGGATGACTATGCACTTTTTGGCATTTAGCTTAAGGCCATGGTTTTGACACCAGGTATCCGTCTCTGTAAGACCCTTCTGGAGAATGCTTGTGTCGGCCAGAGAGTCTATTATGGCTCCCAGTTTGCAATCATCTGCGAACTTGGTCAGCCACAGTCCTTCCTTGCTTGCCTGTACCTCAGAGAAGTATATACCAAACAAGATGAAAATTAATTGTATGCTCAAAACTAGGTTTTGTAACCATCTCTTGGCCATTAGAGTACATAATGAGCACAATGCCCTCTATAGGCACACATCCCAATATGATCATCTGCGAATTTGGTTCACAGGGCAGGTGGGGAGAGTGTCAAGGATTTGTACACAGCCTGAAAGCGCTCATCATTTTTGTTGATACCTGGTGTCAAAACCATGGCCTTAAGCTAAATGCCAAACTCAATGTCAATGTCAACTCTATTATCCATCTAGTTTCCTCATATTCCATGTCATTTACAATGACACCTCCTCTAAGACCTTGTAAATGTTTCGTATAGCCATAAACTTAAACTGATGCCCTTCATGCTTGGATGTGTGCCTGTACAGGGCATTGTGCTGATTATGTACTCTAATGGTCGAGAGATGGTTACAAAACCTAGTTTTGAGCATACAGTTCATTTTCCCTACATAATAGCAGGTACATGCCTGACCAAACTGATATAGTTTATCTGTGGTGGGATGAGTGAATCTTGCATTCTTGTTAATGTATCTGCAGGCTTTACGATTCCCACAGGGTCTAGTTCCCCTCTTGTTTATACTTTGTTGTTGGTCCCCCTTTCCTTCATGGCTCAAGATGTCTTTTAAATTTTTATTTCTCCTAAATCCAAAATTAGGACGATCTCCCACCACCTTCCCAATCTTCTCATCCGTACGCAAAATCTTCCAATTACACCTGACAATGTCACATATCCCATGAATGTTACTACTGTATGTGAAAATTAACCTAACTTTGTTATTACCTCTATTAGCCTTATTGCTAACTTCACCAACACCACTACCTTGCGTCTTTAACCAAGGACATGTTTTACCTCTCCTATGATCCTTTTGCAACGGAGTGATTTGCATACTTTACTTTCATTATACCCTCTATTCACAAAATGCCTCTCCAAACAGAGCACCTCTCTCTCTCATAATCCTCCTCTTCCGTACAAAGCCTTGACACTCTCCCCACCTGCCCTGTGATGATATTATTGAATGCGAATCGGGGATGCATACTATCATAAGTCAGAATACTGTTCTTCCAGCATTCTTTCCTGAACAAAGCGGTCTTAAAACCCACTTCATCCTGCAGTATTCTGACATCCAAAAAGTCTATCATAGTTTCATGGGGGTCAGGGTGTCATTTGAACAGTGATAATCATCTAGAGCCAAATTTGTTTTGATATCTTACCTGCATTTTCTTCTCAGATGTGAAAAGTATACAGTAAACTCTCGGTTAACCAGCACCCATGGGGATTGGTAGATGCAGGATAACTCTAGTTTCTGGTTGCTTGAGAGTTACTATTAAAAACAGGCCTGACAAATACTGTACCCTATATCTTTTTAAAACTCAAACTCTAAAAACGTAAAAAGAAGTTCTATAATCACCATAACATTCCATGTTTGTTGTCCATGTCACCTTCATTCTTTGCTGGTTGGGTTCGAAACAGATAATCAGTTCGGACATGGCCTATGCAAAAGCTCGAGGGTTTCCACCAGCTTCTGGCTACACCCCAGCCCATCATGTTCAGGGAAGATTACCCAGATCTGGTTTGCAGATGTATAGTCAATATCCACAAAGAGTTATAATTATGTCTGAATGGGACTAAAGAAGAGATTCAGAGACATCAAACTCCAATTAGCAAAAAAAAAAAAAACACTCCATCCAGAAATGAAGGCTGGGGGTAGGAGGGTGGGACACAAGAATGAAGGCAAGCTGGACAACAAGCATGGAACGTTATGGTGAGTACATAACTTCTTTATGTTATGCTGTCCTATCTTACCTCCATTCTTTGCTGGTTGGGACAGCGTCCCTAGCACCATCTTTCTTGAGTGGCTCAAGGGAAAATACTCTTCAGAACAGTGGACCCAAAAGAGGCCTTGTTCCTGGCGGCCAAATAAACTTTGCAATAAGTGATAAAAAGTATGAGGCTTTACCCATATTGCTGCTGCACAAATGGAATCCATAGATAGCCTGAGCTGAAAGGCAGATGAGGTTGCTACAGCTCTTGTAGGGTGACCTTTAACCTCTCTGGAAGCTCTCTGTTCTGAGATGTGTATGTGAAAGTTATACAGTAAGCCACTTGGAAAGGGTCACCTTTGATATGCGGGCCCCTTTCGTCTTATCTGAAAAAGAAGCAAATAGCTGGTGTGATTTCTGGAAATTCTTCATTCTATGCAGATAAAAATGTAACTGTCTATGTACGTCTAACTGGTGTAATTTATACTCTGCCCTGTTGCCATAGTATGGGAAAAAGACTGGTAAGTCAATGGATTGATTCAGATTAGTTTCTAAACATACTTTTGGAAGGAATGAAGGATTAGTTCATAGGGAATCTCTATCTTTGTGAAAGGCCATGTAAGGGGGACGTACTGACAATGCTTGAAGTCCTGACACACGTCTTAGCAGACGTGATGTCTACCAAAACGGTCATCTTCCAAGTTACAAATTTTAGGTCACAGGATGATGCTAGTTCAAAGGGAGGAAGGATCAAAGTAGATGAAGTTTAGTTCCCATGGCGCTAGCGGTTCTTTTACCGGGGGTCTCAGTAAGAATGTACCTTTCAAGAAAGCTTTGCAAGCCTGTGAGACATGATTTTTAGTCCCATTTGCCCGATATGACAGTTTGATATAGCAGCTAACTGAACTCAAATAGTAGCCGCAGCTGCACCTTCATTAAAAAGCTTAGCCAGAAAATCCAATACAGCTGTTATAGGGGCAGTAAAAGGATCAATGTGGTTGTTAAAAGCCCAACAGGAAAATTTTTTCTATTTACTAGAATATAATTTTCTGGTTGAAGCCTCCAAATGTGTTTCACTGCAGGGGAAATATCAGGAAGCCTGGCTATGTGTGAAAGTGGAGCAGCCAAGCTGTCAACTTGAGGGCTTGAGTTGGATGGAACGACCTTGAAGAATGAATCAGGAGGTCTGGAACTGGGTCCAGAATCCACGGCTCCTCCAGGAGATTGGGCCACAGGAAGGGAAGCCAAATCTGACGAGGCCAGTATGGAGCGATGAGTATCAAACTGCTTCCCAACGTGCTGGCTGTCTGAATGACTTTTGAGGATCAAAGGAAATTGGGGAAAAGCATAGAGGAGACCCGGGGGCCAATCGTGTACTAGTGAGTTCCTTGGTGACTCCCCGGGGGGGGGGGGGATCAGGGCAAAACAGCTGCTGCACTTGGTATTCATGGACGTGGCAAAGACATCACAGCAAGGCTGACCCAACTTTCAGAAAATCAAATCTACCATCTCTGGTTTTAGGGACCACTCATGAGGCATCAGAACAGCCCTGCTGAGTTTGTCCGCTATCACACTGGATTTCCCCAGGATGTGCATTGATGTTAGAAAACGTTGGGAAGAGACTCCCCACTGCCATACTCTTTGGTCTTCTTGACAGAGGGAATAAGATTTGGTTCCTCCTTGTTTATGTACCACACCACTGACATACTGTCTGTCTGTATTGCAATTGTTCCTAGTGGAAAGGAGTCCTGGAATGCCTGCAATGCCAACAGCACCACTCATCTCTAGGATGTTGATATGCAAGTGGTTCTCGTGATCCTGCCAAACACCCTGAACATTCTGCCCCAGATAATACCCCCCCCCCATCTGGGAAGCGCCCATGGTTACTGTGGCTACTGGTTGTGGAAAGATGTATGGTTGGCCCAAAATCACCAGAGTCGAATGCAGCCACCAACCCAGATCTTTCTTGCATGATTCTGTGATGATAATTTTCTGAGACATGGGGAGCTCCTGCATGGACCACTGAGTGGACAGCAAGCCACTAAAGAATTCTCATGTACAGATGAGCTAATTGTATCAAGGTTATTGCTGCCACCATGGTACTCAAAAATTTCAAAACAACCCTCACTTGCACTTTTTTCTTGGACAAGAGGTTTTTGACTTGATGACGCAAGGTTTAAATTCTCTCAGGAGAAAGCTTGGCCAGCATTTGCCTTGTACATAAAGACGATGTGCTGTGATGGCATAAAAGCAGATTTTTCGAAATTTATTGTGATGCTTAAGTGAGAGCAAAGACTAACAGTGATGTCTCTCTCTCTTGTTAGTAGATGCTTGGTGTTGGTGGTTAGGAGACAGTCATTTAAATACAGAAACACCTGGAATCCTAGCCATCTCAACTGAGCCATAATCACTGCCATACATTTGGTGAACACACTGGGGGCTGTAGTGAGCCAAAAGGGCAGAGCTCGAAACTGGTAGTGACCGGCTCCCAGTCGAAAGTGCAATTGTCTCCTGGATCGCCTCTCCATTTTTATGTGATAGTACGCATCCTGGAGATCTATCGACCACATCCAATCGTCTTTCCCCAGAAAAGGGAGTATCGACTGCTGTGTTACCATTTTATGGGCTTGTTTAGTCTGCTGAGGTCCAGAATGGGCCTGCAGTCCCCGGTCTTTTTTGGAACTAAAAAGAACCTTGAGTAAGTTCCAGATCCAATTTGGTTTGCGGGGACAGTTTGGATGACTCTTTTTCCTAGCAACTTCTGAACTGCTAAAGTTGCCTGTTCCCTTTGACTGGGTGAAACATCTGGGACTGATTTTGCCTTTAAGGGAGAGGAGGAAAAGGGTATGTAATATCCTCTGGATATGATTATTTGTACCCATTTGTCTTACTTCTAGACAGGGCAATGGGGTATTATGATAAGGGACTCCAGACTGCCTCGAGAGATGGACAGATGGGCCTCCTTTCAGGAGCTCTGAAAGGGCTTACCAAGGAAAGATTCCATGTCACCCTGGTTCTGCGCCTCTCTGCCATTTGGTCGGCATCTTACATTGTTACTTCACCCTCTGGCCCTGGGGGAAGAATCGCCATGTGCATCCAGAAAGGCTGTCTGGGACATATGAAACCACATTTTTCCCCCTTCTGACCTTTGGGATAAGGTCTGGTAGGTAGGGAGAAACGAACTCCAACAGCAGAGAGTCTTTTCTTCCTGTTCACACCTGGTTAGTCTCTCTAACTTTTGGCCCGAACAAGGATGAGCCATCAAAAGAGGCATTAATAAAGGAAGACTTAAAGGGTTCTGCAAAATCACATAAGCGCATCCAGGAATGTCTCCTTAAGGAAATTCCTGTACCAGCTGCCTTACTCGCTCCATCGGCTGCATAAGAAATGAGCCTCATGGAAAAGTTCAACACAGAGTTTAAGGTGGAGAGCTGGGAGGAAACCTTATCTGAAACCCCCACAGCTGCACAACCTTGGAGGGTATCTCCTAGCTCCTTCAGGAGATCCCTCTGAAGCCCAGTGAAATGGGTCAGGTAGTTCAGTGACCTAAGAGCAAAAGACGCTGAAGAAAACATACATGTTCTGTATCTGTCCATCGTACGAGACTCCTTGTTCGGTGGATGGATAGATGTGGAAGTCTCCGACAATTCCTCCTTGGTTGCTGCCGCCGCCACCATATCATCTACCGGATAGCATCTACTGGGGTACCTTTACTAAGGAACTCCCTCTCCAAAGGGGCAGTGATGAACTTATCTGGCCTCCTAGGAACAGGTTTCAATGAATCCGGAGAGTCCCACATCTTCCGACTAACTACATTCATGAGCTGGTCAAAACGCAGACATACACAAGAGGTGGAAGGGCAAGACCCAAAAGCCACCAGGTACATGGACTCATCTTCAGAAGGGGTGGTGGGCTTCCTCTCTGTTTAAGGATCTCTGCAAAGGAGACATCCTCAGAGGGTGACCGTGGGGACCCTTCTGACTCCTCGAGGTCCATGTCTGAAGTGGTGGACTCCTGGGAGTCTAAATGTTTCCTGTTTCATAATCTTTTCTGAGGGACCTCTTCAGAGGAGTACTCCGGAAAGGTTTCGGAAGAGATTGCACCACCCAATGGGACCACCTGAGGCTCTGGGTCTCCACACCTGGGTGGAAGCAAGGGAATTGAGACAGACACTGGCGCTTTAGGGGGAAGAGTACTTGGACCAGACAGGGGAGCAATCTAAGGTGACAGGACTCTCCTGATCAGCTCAAAAGCACCTTGACCCTGACCTGAGTAAGCCCCTGGCTCCGAGGAACCAGAAAACTCCCCCTGAACCATGGCTGTGGGCTTTGAGGCCAATGTAGAAGCCGAGCTCACCTGCGCCGAAGCCCCGAGAGGTAGATTCGGGACCAAACGGTTCTCTGAACCGACGCTCCTCACTGGACCCGATGGGAGAACTTTGGCTCCTAGACTCCTCAAATTCCAATGGAACTGATGGAACTGATGAAGTTGGAACAGTCGGGCCCAAAGATCCCGGAGTCAGTCTCGGCACCGATGATTCCACTACAATCTGGTCCAGGCACCCCGGCTTTGAGAAGGAGGAATCGATGAAGGGGAAGTGGTTTTAGTCGGTTCCGAGTCTCTCTGAGTCGGAGTCGACAGTATCACCACCCGCTCCACATCGACTGAGAGGCTTCTGGAGGATCAAGTGGAAAGTGTCGGAGACCTCACTGGCTGCAGCAAAAGAGATCTCAGCACTGGGGAGACCGGCTCCAAAAACTAAACTCCTCTCAGCTCCGAAACCAAAATAGGAGCCAAAGAGGGAGACTTCTCGGGCCCAAAAGACTTCGGGTACAAAGATGATTCCTTGGCAACTTTTTTTGTTGTCTCAGAGTTTGGAGCAGAAGACTACTAGCTCTTACCAGACTTCTCCGATCTAGAAGACGGGGATTTTTGAGTAGTTTTGGAGGTGCTCTGAGTCCCTTCTAAAGCCTCTGAAAAGAGAACTTTTAAAAGCCCTCTCACAATCAACTTATTTTTTCCCTTCCATTAATACCCTGGATCTGGAGGCATGACAGAAAGAAGAAGATTCCTGTAGATGAACAGCACCTAAACAATACACACAACTGGTGTGTCCATCAGTTATGGACATCTGATTGCACTTGTCGCATTTTTTAAAACCTGAAGGTTTTGAGTCCTTAGGATCTTTTGACATCTTGTCAATACACACAGCTAGCTACTAAGAAAAACATGTTTTTTTTTAAATATATTATACAAAGATAACAGTCAAGCCTATACACTACAAGGATGAGTAGTTCTCTAACTAAAACGTACTACTCCTAAGAAAAAAACAGGGAAAGAAGAAGGGGAAACAGGCCCTCTAAGTTAAACAGGCCGAAGGGAGCCCTCTAACTTAAACGAGCTACCTAACAAAAGCAGAAATGAATTTATACAAAGCTCTCTATCTTAAACGAGCTTAGTAACCAGGATAGGGAAAGAATCAAACAGGCCTACAGGTAGAACGACGGCCAATAGAAAAGCAAACACTCTAAACAACTGAATACTACTATCAAATAGTCAACAATTAACACAAGAAAAAGTGAACAATTTTGGCAATATGTAACCACTAATAATGAAGAAAAGTTTCCACTTAGCCAAGAGCCTGCATGGAAGCATCCGATCTGTTTTGCGGCAAATGAGATCTGTGTAATCTTCCCTGAGCATGATGAGATAGGGTGTAGCCACCAGCCGGTGGAAGTCCTCAAGCTTTTGTATAGGCTGAGTTGGAACAGATTATTAGTTCCGAATGCAACCAGCAAAGAATGGAGGCGAGATAGGACAAGATAACATGGTATGTTTTTGCGGGGAGGGGGAACAGAAAGTGCAACACATGAAAATTGAACTGTATTCATTTTTTTTTTCTTCTGGCTGCTTGAGTTCCAGTTAACAGAATTTAATGCATCAACACCAGCCACAGGACTATTAAAGGGTCACAGTACTAAAGAACCTACGTCCCCCCAATATGGGTTTTAAAGGCATGGATCCATTTAAAACTGGTAGCCGATCTGGCTGCAGATGTGTTATCCATTTCAATTTACTCAATTCAGTCTGTTTGATATCAACACCCCCTCTATTAAACTATCTGGAACGCCAAAAATAAAAAAAAGAATGCCCATGACACAATTTAATATGTTGGGACAAAGCATTATGGTTATCCATTAATCTCACATCACTCATACTTTGTAGTACACGTTCTTTAAGCATTCTATTAGTCTTCCCCACCACATAGGAATTGCAAGATGAACATTTAGCTAAATGTATCACATTTCTTGTACAACAATCAGCATACAAACGTGGAGTATATGTCTTACTGGTCAGTGGATGTAAAAAATAATTACAGGTGTCAATATACTGACATCCTTTACATCGTCTGTACGGATGAGTACCCTTCCTATACAAACCTATATTACATTTCAACAGTGAAGGGGTGAATATCCTTACATAACGTATGCTTCAAATTAAGATTGTTCTTAAATACAAATTTCAGGGGGTCACCCAGAATCATTTTTATCTGGTCACCTATCAGGAGAATCTTCCAATTATTTCTAACCACTGTACATACACTCTCTATATCACTTATATATTGCAGCACTACTCTAGTTCAGTTGACAACCCAGCCACTGGGGATGCACAAGCCAGTGCATTTCTTTGTGCCGGTCCCAAGCCTGGAAAAATGGGGAGGGTTGCGTCAGGAAGGGTATCTGGTGTAAAACTTTGCCAAATCTTTTCATGCAGTCACCAGTTAATATTTCCATACCAGATCGGTCGAGGCCCTGGTTAACAACGACCGCCACCAGTACTGTTAGCCAACAGGGTGCTGGCAGAAATTGGACTACTGTTGGCCAAAGGAGGAGAAGAGGCAGAAGGCATGGCCGAAAGCAGGAAGAGAGGAGAAAGGCTAGGACTGTGGTAGTGAGGGTCGGAACTTTGAATGTTGGCAGTCTGACTGGTATAGGGAGAGAGCTAGCTGATGTGATGGACAGAAGGAAGGTTGGTATATTGTGTGTGCAAGAGACCAGATAGAAGGGGAGTAAGGCTAGGTGTATCGGAGGTGGGTTCAAATTGTTTTATCATGGTGTGGATGGGAGGAGAAATGGCGTAGGATTTATTCTGAAGGAACAGTATGCGAAGTGTGTTTTGGAGGTGAAAAGGGTGTCGGATAGAGTGATGTTTATGAAGCTGGTAATTGATGGTGTAATGATTAATGTTGTTAGTGCATATGCTCCACAAGTTGGGTGTGCAATGGATGAGAAAGAAAAATTTTGGAGTGAATTGGATGAAGTGGTGATGACTGTACCCAAGGGTGAGAGAGTGGTGATTGGAGCAGATTTAAATGGACATGTTGGTGAAGGGAACAGTGGGGATGAGGAAGTGATGGGTAGGTATGGTGTTAAACAAAGGAATGCAGAAGGTCAGATGGTAGTGGATTTTGCGAAAAGGATGGATATGGCTGTGGTGAATACGCATTTTAACAAGAGGGAGGAGCATAGGGTGACATACAAGAGTGGAGGATGATGCACACAGGTCGATTATATCTTATGTAGGAGGGCCAGTTTGAAGGAGATTGGAGACTGTAAAGTGGTGGCCGGAGAAAGTGTAGTTAGGCAGCATAGGATGGTGGTTTGTAGGATGACGTTGGTGATCAAGAAGAGGAGGAGGAGTGTGAGGGTAGCACCAAGGATCAAATGGTGGAAATTGAAAAAGGGTAATTGTGAGGTGGAGCTCAGGGATGAGTCAAGACAGGCACTGGGTGGCAGTGAAGAGTTACCAAATAGCTGGGTTACTACAGCAGAGCTAGTAAGGGAGACGGCTAGAAAGCTGCTTGGGTATCACATCGGGATAGAGGAAGGACGACAAGGAGACATGGTAGTGGAATGAGGAAGTACAGGAGAGTATACAGGCAAAGAGGTTGGCAAAGAAGAAGTGGGATTGTCAGAGAGATGAAGAAAGTAGACAGGAGTATAAGGAGATGAGGTGCATGGCAAAGAGAGAGGTGGCGAAGGCTTAGGATAAGGCATATGAAGAGTTGTATGAAAGGTTAGACACTAAGGAGGGAGAAAAGGGCCTGTACCGATTGGCTAGACAGAGGGACCGAGCTAGGAAAGATGTGCAGCAGGTAAAGGTGATAAAGGATAATGAGGGAAACATACTCACAAGAAAGGAGAGTGTGTTGAGGAGATGGAAAGAGTACTTTGAGGGGTTGATGAATGAAGAGAATGAGAGGGAGAGAAGGTTGGATGATGTAGGGATAGTGAATCATGAAGTACAATGGATTAGCAAGGAGGAAGTAAGGATAGCTATGAAGAGAATGAAGAATGGAAAGGCTGTTGGCCCAGATGACATACCTGTGGAAGCATGGAGGTGTTTAGGTGAAATGGCAGTGGAGTTTTTAACCAGATTGTTTAATGAAATCTTGGAAAGTGAGAGGATGCCTGAGGAATGGAGAAGTAGTGTTTTGGTACCGATTTTTAAAAATAAGGGTGATGTGCAGAGCTGTAGTAACTACAGAGGGATTAAATTGATCGGTCACAGAATGAAGTTACGGGAAAGAGTAGTGGAAGCTAGGTTAAAAAGGGAAGTGATGATTAGTGAACAGCAGTATGGTTTCATGCCAGGAAAGAGCACTACAGATGCGATGTTTGCTCTGAGAGTGTTGATGGAGAAGTACAGAGAATGTCAGAAGGAGTTGCATTGTGTTTTTGCAGACTTGGAGAAAGCATATGACAGGGTGCCTAGGGAGGAGTTGTGGTACTGTATGAGGAAGTCAGGAGTGTCAGAGAAGTATGAAAGAGTGGTACAGGATATGTACGAGGGTAGTGCGACAGCGGTGAGGTCTGCAGTTGGAGTGACGGATGCGTTTAAGGTGGAGGTGGGGTTACATCAAGGATCAGCTCTGAGCCCTTTCTTATTTGCAATGGTGATGGACAGGTTGACAGACGAGATCAGACAGGAGTCCCCATGGACTATGATGTTTGCAGATGACATTGTGATCTGTAGTGAGTAGGGAACAGGTGGAGAAGACACTGGAGAGATGGAGATATGCTCTAGAGAGAAGGGGAATGAAGGTCAGCAGGACTAAGACAGAATATATGTGTGTGAATGAGAGGGAGGATAGAGGAATGGTGAGGATGCAAGGAGTAGAGGTGGCGAAGGTGGATGAGGTTAAATACTTGGGGTCAATAGTTCAGAGTAACGGTGAGTGTGGAAGAGAGGTGAAGAAGAGAGTACAGGCAGGAGTGATTTGTGACAGATGAGTACCTGTAAGAGTGAAAGGGAAGGTCTACAAGAGGGTAGTGAGACCAGCTATGTTATATGGGTTGGAGACAGTGGCATTGACAAAAAGGCAGGAGTTTGAGCTGGATGTGGCAGAGTTAAAGATGTTAAGATTTGCACTGGGTGTGATGAGAGTGGACAGGATTAGGAATAAGTATATTAGAGGGTCAGCCCAGGTTGGAAGGTTTGGAGACAAAGCCAGAGAGGCAAGATTATGTTGGTTTGGACATGTGCTGAGAAGAGATGCGGAGTATATTTGGAAAAGATGCTAAGGATGAAGCTACCAGGTAACAGGAAAAGAGGAAGACCTAAGATAAGGTTTATGGATGTGGTGAGAGAGGACATGCAGGTGGTTGGTGTGACAGAGCAAGATGCAGAGAACAGGAAGAAATGGAAACAGGTGATCCGCTGTGGCGACCCCTAACGGGAACAGCCGGAAGAAGATGATGACTAGTTCAGTTGACAGTCCCTGATATCAAAACATTAGTGGTTGATGCCCCTTCAATAGCATTCTGCTCACCAAACCAAGGTCTTCCCTTAGTTCTTCTTAACATCTTAAAACTATCAGTCAGCTTCTTGATGGCCCTTCACCTGATACCCTTGCGTTAGAAAATGACATCTCATATTATTAATTTCTTGCTAAAATATAATATTTTCTGTACATAGTCTAGACACCCGGAGATTCAGCCCACTCATCACATTGTTAAAAATATCTCTAGGGTGCATACTGTCATAAGTCAACAGGCTACTCCTCCAACATGCTTTCCTAAAAAGACTAGTTTGGAGTGCACCAGTACAATCTCTATAAAGCTTTACATCCAAAAAAATCAATTTGTTCAGATGAATATTCGACAGCAAATTTCAAAAACTTAGTACTTTCCTCTAAATACTGAACAAAAGAAGACAGTTGATCAACAGTACCTGTCCACAATAAAAAAAACATTATCCACAAACCTCCAGTAAAACCTAAATTGACAAAGCAATCTACGACTATTAGAGAACAAGACCTTGTCTTCCCAGTTAGCCAATACCAGGTTAGCATACATATTGGCACAGGCTGTCCTCATGGTAACATTCAGTTTTTGCCAATTATACTGATCATAAAACAAAGACAATATTCTCCAATATCAATTCAAGAAACAAACAAATCTGAACAGTTTGATGGTCAAACAGGCCATGAGTAGAAATAAACTCCTTAATTGCAGAAATACCATACTGATTTGGAATCACTATGAACAAACTATTCACATCTAATGTGACAAGAAGAAAACTTTGTATTCTTGTATTAGACTCATAAAAATGATACAAGGACTCCAAGAAGTGAGCTGTATCCTTCACAACTGCAGGTGCACAAACCAGAGCTTGCTTCAACTTGTTTTCTAACCATATGGACATATATTCTGTAACCCATCCTTGTCCAGACACAATAGGTCTAAAGGGTGGGTTAAGAGAGTCCTTGTGTATCTTCGGTAATCCTTTTAAAACTAGTATAACTGGATGTTCTACAATTACAAACTTGTAGATTTCATCTGTTATCAGTCGAGCCACAAGAAACTCACAGAGGGATAACTTTACCTGATCAATAATGTTCTTAATCCCTTGTGCCATCTATAGCCTGATATGTCATTCTCATGTAGCATATTTTTCATTAGCTGTAGACAGTGGTTACTATCGAGCACAATACCCCCTTCCTTTATCAGCTGGTTTAATAAGTGCTGGGTTCCCACTCAGTTCACCCAGTGGTTCCATCTCCAAAGGAGAAGACTCTAGAAATCATGTTGTTTCTTACAATGAATCAATACAGCAATCGCTGCCACACATGTTCTTAAAAAAATTACCTACAACTAGATGTGGAGGAGGTATAAAAGGCTTGGTTTCCTCAAGCACACCATATCATTAATCAAATCCTACTGACCAAATAATTGCAAGTCAGAAAAGACCTCATGTAACCTTGGTGGTTGGGCCAAAACAAATGTTAAGCCTCTATTAAATACACTCATATGACTGTCAATTCGAACAAAATTAAATAAATTATATACCAAAGCTGAGTCAATATCTTCTAGCTAGCAATCTTCCTTCGTTTTCTTCCAGTGATTGAGCTGTTTCGTTGTTGGCCTGGAAGAGTTGAAAAACCTGATCCAACTACAGGTTTCACCTTAGGTCTAAGCACCAATGAGTCAATGAAGCTCAGTTTCATTACTCTGAATACTTAAAGCAGCGTCTTGCTGTTTTATCTGCTACTCTGCTAAGATCAGACTTCTAGAAAAGTTTTCATTCAGTCCACTGCTACATCCTTCCTCTGCTCACTAGCCATCTGTACGCCAGTAGCATGCAACATAATTGTACTTGCATCATCATGACCAGGAGACAGGGTAGCATTCCTAAATTGGTAAACTACTATCCTCCAGAGAATAAGGTTTGGGCCATACAAAGACATCACCTCATTTAAAATCTAAACAGTCATTTTGAAGTTTCCGTATTTATATCCGTTGCAGTTTATCATCATACAAAGTAACAGAACAGAATAAACTGTCCAGTTTTCCAAAATAAAAGTCACTAGTAAAAATTCTTTCAATCTCGGCCCGTTTCCACTCCACTATCTCTATGATCTTCACTTCCTCCGGTTGAAAAAAACTCTAAAAGCAACCACATGCATCTAAAACTAGTGTCTATATTGATAGCTTGCCATTGAGCAAGATCACCAGTAAAAACATTGCCATAAGTGGGCATGCACATAACACGAAGACGTCTAGGTATAATCTTACAGTGAAGACAAGCTTACAGATGAAGCCATTGCCACTGCATGTTTCAATTTGTACAGTTTTTTCTCTAATTCATGCAACTTACTATTAAAAAGTTCTTCATAATCAGTAGCCCATTCATTCTCTAGTTTATTATCAACAAAATCAGTGTTCATAAGTAGGTTTAACTTTCCTATGGACTGCCTTACGTGTCCGTTCCATGAACAACTTCACCACTGGAGACTCAAGAAGACAGTCCAATTCCAGTACATCCAAATTAACCTCAGCCATGGTAGAAAACCAGAGCAAAAAGTATTTCAACACCAGCTACAGGAGTATCGAAGGTTCACAGTAGTAAAAAGCCAAAAAATAAAAACAACAACCCACAGGAGCCACCATGGCATGGAGAATAAAATTTGACAAAAAATAAAATAAAACACTGGATAAGTGCTTTCAAGCTACTGCTCCTCTTCAGATCCAACAATATTAATTAAAACCACCAATTTAATAGACAATGCAACCAATCAAGATTTAATAAACCGGTATACGCTCCCTCAATATGGTTTTTAAAGGCATGGATCCAGTTAAACCTGGCAGCCGATCTGCTTGCAGCTGTGCTATCCATTTCAATTCATTCAATTGAGTCTGATGTTTTGATATCACTACCCCTTCTATTAACAAACTGTATCTGCAACACCATAAATAAAAAAGTATGTCCAGGACACAATTTAATATGTTGGGCCAAAGCATTG